>NC_064026.1:23472214-23777351 GCF_917208135.1 Athalia rosae | reverse complement strand
GAAGTACGTAACTAATTTACACGATAAAATGTAACAAGCGCTTAATGCAGCAGGTATTCTTGCAGCACGTTATTCCGGAGAGGAGCAAAGGGGTGAAAAACCGGTCGATGAAGAATTACGATAAAAAAGTTGAATTCTTCCAATTCCGAAGTAAATGAGATGGACGACGTGATTTTCAATGAAACTCATCTCATCAAGCAGCAGGCTGAAAAGGACGAGATCGAGTCTGAGGAGGCAATTTATCGAAAGCGTAAAGTAATAGGCGAAACGCTTAGCTATTATTCATAACGCCCTGGCCACCTAATTCCGGGCGGGCGGCTTTTGACGAAAAATTGAATCCCTGTCTGAAATCTCACCGCGCCGCGCCGCGCCGCCCCGCCTCTGCAGTATCCACGTCCGTCGCGTCGTGCCGGTACGACAAAGTAATACAAATCGCGCCTTGTTTTTTAAACGGTACCGCAATGACGGCGAGGAGCTTGCGGACACGAAAATCGGCTAAGGGAGAAAGGAGAAGGGCGAAGGGCGAAGGGCGAAGGGTGAAGGGCGAAGGGCGAAGGGTTGCGGGGGAGGCGAAGCAGACGAAATCCAGCGGTTTGCGCGCAAATTGGATGTTATCTCGGCAGCTGGGGACAGAAGAATCCACGCCCCTCCGGGACCTCGACGAAACGCCTGTACAACCTTGAAAAGAAATCTGAATGGCCTCGGAACACGGTAGGTAAAAGTAAAGCGACGAGCATTATTACCCAGGAATAACTGCAGCGGCAGTCATTCTTCTTCTTATTTATCTGTTCTTTTTTTTTTTTATCTAGTCAATAGTCGCTACGGTCACGTTATTCCACATCCAGGTCTTGGAAATTATAATTCGATAATTTTACACCGGTGTCGGTTTATCCAAAGTCGGGTGAATTACTCATCTAAACGGTGCGGAGGGTTAATCTTCGGAACATTAAGCGATATTCGACTCCTTGATTTCTAATTATACTATAGGAGGACCGCCAAATTAGCTGGTACAATATCTAGGAACGATTAGATCGATGCATCCGACCTAATTTAGCTCTGGTGTCTATAACGATCTCGGGGTATTTTCAGCGCGGGATTTACTAAAATTGGTTCGGAATGTTTTTTTTTTCACATGCATTTTTCATTTAATTTTGATTATAAAAAAGAAAACCTACTGCATGCAACCGAATTTAAAGCAACCATTTTGAATGATTCGTAACACATTGATTCTAGTTTGCCGAATACGGATAAAAATTGAAATTCTCTAATGAAAACGTGATGAAATTTTCGAAGAGGACAATGAATAAATCATGTCTGTCTCAAATGGAGGGTGCTTTGTTAGTCAGTTTTTTTACGGTTTATTTCGGGGACATTAAAAGGCTGGGAATGCAATGAAAAATAAAAATGAATTAATAAAATGGCGTGAAAAGCGTTGCCCCTTCTAGATTTTCAAGTGCGCGGTCCCGTGCGATAGAATCTCAATTGATTACCCGAATATTTTTTCATATCTTCGTAAGTTTGCCTCAATCCGACTTCCGATCTCCAGATAAACGTAATTTATTCTGTAAGATTTTCATTATGAGAAAACGAAAACGGGGCATCTCGCGTGCATTAATTTACCGTTATCAGGCTCACTTCGTATAATAAATATCGATGAATGGACAAAAGATCGACGTTGAATGAGGAGAAATATGAACATACCTCATTGGCTGTCAGCTCGCGATTCAGTGAATTTCAAAAAGAGAAAAAGAGAATTCTGTACGCGTCGGTATACATATAGCTATCTATTCATACGTAAAACTGACGGAATACCTACGCGTGAACGTGTGCGCGTTCTGGGGCTTCGCATCAAGTATATATTGAGATACACAACCCTTCGGGTGAGCGCCCCTTCACAGAGTTATCGAGATGTTTATCTGTTTATAAGGGCTGTTTTCCGAATATTTATTTCTCGGTAAACGGCTGTTTTCTACCTCGTTTACCGCGTCCAACGCTTTTATAATGTGGAGTACCGAACTCCCAGCTTTTCCGTCTCCTTAGCCTCCCCTACTGTTCCTTTTTTTCCCTGCACCGCGCTGAGCCAAACGCGGAAGAGTCAGTCTCCTATTTATGCTCGGGAACCCGCCGCGCGTTTTCTCCGCAAGTACATTTCGTACGGACGTGTGCTCCGGCTTGGGGCTTTTCCAAGACGGAGACCCACCGCACCGCGTTAAACTCACATAATTTTACGTTAGCGTTATCACTCGGAAGGGAAATAATACATTTATTATATCGGTTATTCGTCGATAGAATCCGAGAGACCGTTGTATCGAGTCAAACGATCCTCGTAGCTTACCGTACTTTCGAAGGTTCGTAGATCAACCGAGATATGAGAGAAAGCAACATTCAGAAATTTCGAGGGCATGCTCGGAATGTTCCATTCTTTGCCAACTTTTAATATATAGATATAGATACGCGCAGTGTGTATATAGCTCTTCATTTTAGCACTGAGATTATTCCGGTTCCTTTTCTATGAAGCTTTTCCCCGCACCTTTCATCGCATTGTCTGAATCCGTTCTTACGTCCCTACATAGTTTCATATTTACTAGAACCGAGTATAATCTCGAGGAAATATGCTCCGCATTGTGAATCCACCTCTTTTTGATAATGAAAAATTTAATGAAGGTAAATGTTAAATATTGCACCTTTATTCCTCGACTATATAGCGAGAACCCTTCAGTAGCAACGTTTCAACGGAAGTTTATCACAAAAGACTCGCTACAGGGTGAAACTGGTGAACAAACTTTTCCTCATTTGTCATATGCTTGTAAAAAAAAAAAAACGAAAAATATTCGAAATCACATTGCTCCGTCGCGTAGTTATTAAGTACATTCCGTCGAGGTATTTCGGGGCTTGACAATCTCGTTGAAGAAATACACAAAACTATAAAAGCAGAAGAATAACTAATCACCTCTACGAACTGTAGTCGAATTCGTTCATCGCCAACAGATATGTTACATCGCTTCAACAACCACCTAAAATTCATTCCGCCGGTGTATGGCGCAGAAATAAATTGCTTGCTAGGTAAGTTCGATGAAAAAACTTGGTTAAAAGGGTTGAACGGGCTCGTTTGTAGTTTCGTCTTTGTTTTACCATTTGTGGAGAGCGTTCCACTCTGACTCGATTAGTGCGAGCAGAGGGCTCGGAAAAATCGAACGCGGTAATGCATCGTTTGAAAAGCTTTTTGAAAAACTTTTAGTTTTACAAAAGTGTAGGGCCGCTGTACACGGTTCGACGGACGAGTACGTGAAACTGTGAATTTCTGATCAGGGTGAATCATCTGGAATACGAATCCCGGAACGAGTATGTATCCCGAATTTACCGAACTAAAATCGACGAGCGGGTCGAAGGTTTACACGGGGTAAAAGCCCGGCGATCTCGCCGACAAAGTAACGAGTTACCCGTTACTATTAGTTAATGACGCGAGACTGGCTTTCCATCTTTCCAACGTTGTCTTCCCCCTTTTGTTCCACGGGGTATTTTGATTTTATTACAATCCTCTCGCGCTTCTGGAATATCCTTATCCCCACCGCTCGGGAGAGTCCGGCTGTAAAACAATAACGAGCAATCACATAATGGCTTCCCCACCGGGCCCTCTTACTTGCCCCCACTTGACTCTGATCCCTCGTCTCACCCCCCCCCCCCCCCCCCCCGCCCCTATGTCCCTTCCGTCTTCCCCGTTGCCACCCTTATTTAATAAGCGACTCGAACCGCACTTGTTCCCTCAGGCGTCGCTCCTCCCAGACGAGATCCGTCGCTGACAACTACTTACGGAAATCTCGACCAGCCACCGCGAGACAATAAGATCTCCAGACTCGGAGGCTCACGTACGGTAAAGCATTCACCCACACCGTACATTAAACCTTCGTAATTCCTGAATCAACTTTTAATACGTTCAAAGTCTGAAGTCTATTATAGCACGTGCTCGAAGGTTTAAACTTTCTAAGGTTTATCGTGAGATGAAAGTCATTTTAACTGAACTGACGTAGTTTTGTTGTTCGGTGTTCAAAAACGAATGCATACAGTTCGAAAATGGTGAAAAAATTATAGGGGTGCGAAGGAGTTTTCTAACGAGGGGTAATCGCTATGCGCGTTACGCTTGAAATGAAATTCGAAAAAGAATCCGTATCCCGAAATGGTGAAGGTGTGCGTGAGCCACAATCATAATATCATACGCGGACGTTTTAATCCAGATTTTTACATCGCCAAAAAATTGTTATCACTTTGCCGGACAAACGAAGCGAAGCATGCGGCGGCATTAAATCCGTGCATTACCTCCTGCGATTGATATTCCACGTGGTCATCATACCCGAGAACAATTACGATGGCTTCTCCTCTGAATCCTCGGTTACTATAGTAAATGACCGGATCACCGAGAACACTTTGCCAACGGTTTGCCTCTTTGGCGTGTGTAACAACCGATTCAAAGCCAGTTGATAGAAATGATTACTTTACAGGGCAGTATCGCAGCACGCACTTCACGCTCCGCTTTTGAAGTTGACGAGACCTCGTATAGGTGTGACGCGAGTCGCGCGGTCCAATCGATCGATCTGCGTTTTGTGGGAGTTTGTTTGGACAATTTTCCGACGATTTACGCTGCGGATTCGCACATCCTCTTTATACCGGGACGATTGACGATATCGAGAAACAATCGGAAGTACGACGCTACTTCGTGCGCAGTTCCTATGGAAGGCGGAGAAACTGAATCTTCCGGCGCGCGGAGAGTGCTCGGTGACAAATGGTTCCCTCGTTAAAGGGGGGTATACATGTGAGACCCTATTCGGCAAGGTAAGCCGTAATCAGAGCTTTCTTCCGCGGAGAAGCCGAAATATATCTGTACTCATCGAATGCACTTGCACCACTTGAAACAGCGGGTCGCAGTTTAAGGTAAGGAGATCACTTGGCTGATACGCGACAGCTTGTTGTACACCGTTGTCGCGATTACGAAGTGCTCCAGCGATATTATTCCTCATCCCGGTGATATCGTTACGCCGAAATTAAGAGCGTGGAATAATTTGTCGTCGCGAAACAATTTTTCGTTGAAAATAACCGCTGAAATAACTGAACCGGTTTCCCGCGGGATCCGATTCTAGAATATATTCACCGAATATCGCGGAAGGATTAAAATTAATGAACCGGAAAAAATAATAGCTCTCCCGATACGCCCGGCAGGAATCTGGATGCAAACTAGACGGGGGTCAAGTTACGTTTTCAGAGATTCGCGGACACGCGGACGAGATAACTTGTGCATAAATATGTATAACGTAGACACGGCTGAATCCACCGCCGGTTTTCACCGTCTGCGTACACACGTATAACACCTACCTAAACATGGCAGCTGGTATGTAAAGCACACAGTAACAACTCCTTTACTCTCTACAGCTGCAAGTTGCACCCACTGAGAGAGAGAGAGAGAGAGTTCGGCCGAGCTTTTGCTTCCACAAATGTTGCCAAACTCCGTATAGCTTCGGCCGTTCTTTTTTTTATTCCGTGCGCAGCGGCAGCAGCAGCAGCAGCTTTGTAGATCTAAATAATTCCGCGCTGCTATAAGCCCAAAACCAAAATAATAAAAGAAACAACGAATAACGATAATAATAACAATAATAACAATAACGAATATTTTACCGGTAGCAATAATAGTACTTTATCGGAAATTCAGCCTGGTTAGCAATTATGTATTTATAGGGAGAACGAAACGAACAAAAGATTGTAAAATCTCCCAGTGTGCAGGGGATATTGCACAGATTATTTATTTTCACCTTTTCTTTCTTTTTTTCTTTTTCTGTCGTAAACCTGTCTCCGTTCTAGGAGGTCTGGCATCCAGGTGAACCATGCTAAACAAATGACCGTTGAAATCGCCAATTAAGAGTCCTTCAGCATTGCATCGCACGGAACGCGTTGTTCCCCGGGTACGGTGTACTACGTCTATATCGGTGTACGTATATAAATATATGTATATACGTACAACTCGTAGGAATAGCTGCCGTTGCCGCTGTTGGGGAACACGGGGTACGGGGGTTGGGGACCCCCGGTACAATTTCCAAGAACACACATCGCTAACTAGGTTACGTAACACAATTAGCGCCTCCGCTAATTTCTCAGCGTCGACTAGGCACCCCGCCGACTTTACTCTGCAACCACTTGGGATGGTAGTTCACTATTAATGGGCAAATACAAAGCGCCAACTATCTGGGACGCCGGGCGCACCTCTCCGCTACGTTGACGTTACGTTTTCCGTTATCGTCACACCGATCCCACCCCGCTACTTCGCATAATATTCAGCAATGTCCCGTAAAGGTAGACTATAATCGGGACCGCTTAGACCCCCCCTTGTCTGTCCGCTTTTTCACCTCCGCCAAAATCTATATTCACATTGTATCAATTACACGGATATTCAATGCGGCCAAATCACGTGGCTGCAGGTTGACACGGACTATTCGAAAGTATGTGAAGAATATTAGAGAAAAACGTACGTTTACGGTCCGCACCGTATTGTACGCCGAAACGACGAGAGTGAGATTTCTCTACTCGCTACCCGCGCTGTTGTTACTTCGAATGAAAAAAGGGGATAGGACCGAACGGTTCCACGGATATAAAAGAAAATGAATCAAAGAAAAATGAAACAGAGGGTCGCAGGTCCACGATATAGCAGGGGGGTGGGGGGGAATGAAAGAATCGTCATAATCGAGAGGAAAGTTATACTCCCGACCGAGTCAAAACCACCCTTTGGCGAGACCCGCGGCGAACGAAAAAAAAAAAAAACAAAAAAAAAAACGAAATAAAACAAAATAAAAAAATAAAAAAAAAAAAAAAAAAAACAGAAATACTTCCATTCTCCCGGCCATTTAGCCGGATCCCGTTGTATCCGAAGGATCCATCCGTCGAGGCGACCCTTCGCGCGCCCGCTCTACCGAGTGTAAAACCAAGACTTTGGCTACCGTATAGGTATACGTATATGTATAGAAAGAGCCTCTGGCAGACTTTCCGGCGGTTCCCGGAGTTCCGCGGGGCGAAGGTACGAGGTTGCGCTGCAGAGCCACGCATAACTTTCCGGCCCGCGGTGGTATGAGGATAGATATAGGTACCACCCTACCTTATCTGACTCCCACAGATATGCACCCCCTGACCCCGCCCCGGTACTGATACGTGGAGAAATGGGGGGGGGGAGGGTGGAGGGGGAGGGGGGGGGGGCGGCGAGAAAGAGGTGAACGAAGGGTGGCTCGAGAGTACAGTAGAGAGTGGAGGGTGCCGGTTGATGCTGACGTGAATTTTCACCGCGTGCTTTCCACCCTGGAAAACGTGGTAGTTTTATCGTTAACTTCGCGCCAAGAGCGCGTCTACTACCAGCTACTAGCGTTCAGAAAGGCACCGGAGGGCCTATTACATTACCCAGGTATAATGCACATATCTCACACGTACACACACGTATATAATCGCGGGACTCACACCGTCGTCGCGCTGCACGGTATAGAATCGGCGGTATAGACTCCGACCGCGTAAGCTCTGTCAGCCACCGGTTGTGCAACTGCAGTTCCGAAGAATAGCTGAGCTCCGAAGTTCGATAACGTCTGACTACGCGGCGGAGGCTAGGGGTGTGCAAGGCGATCGAGAAGAGGCGAATATAAAAGGGATGGCGTTCGCGCTTTCACCTCACACGTGTTGTAATCTTCGAATCTTCGCCTCCTCCGCAGCTCACCTGCGACGGTGCGAGATACCGAAGAACGGGGGGAAGTTATTGACCCGATCGAATGGTCCGCTAATTTTCGAAAAATTTCAATATTCCAAGCCATTGAAAGGGGTGCCCGAAATGATCGAAAAAATCATTTGGCCACGCGTACCGGCCGAAATTATATATGTTATCGCGTTCGGGGTTAAAACCACCCTCGCTGCACGTTCGTCATGCACTTATCGGCGTTAATTCAGATGGTTGGCGGTGACGGAGCACCGTATCTCGTTCCCTTCGTTCGTCGCCCGAAATATGATAATCAACAACCTTTGGAATCGGATGGCTCGATTTTGAAATCGTTCGAAAATTAATTTCGGCACGGTCCGTCGTCCCGTCACTACGTATTACGACGCGCGGCTTGACTCGATGAAATTCACGGCTGGCCTCGTATCGTCTCAAATTTCCTCAAGATACATTTTGTCGTAATTGACAACCGGACACGTAGAGCAACGTCAATTGGAAATAGAAAGACACGTTGGATTAGAAGCGAGTCATCGGACATGGATATCCCGATACTATATTAATGGCGTAGCGACCAGACGACGTTCTACGTTACTTCGTGTTTGTTAGGCGAGAGCCGGCCGTCATTACCTTCCGACATTGACTAGCCTATAATAGTAAAAAATAACAGGCACACGACCCAGATACTAAAAATACCGAAGGGCCACGTTCACCCCCCGTCGAGATAACGACGGCGATCGCTCTCCTCCGAATACCGTCGAATCTTCGATGCCGCCTATAAATGAACGTATACCTCGTACCGCACACAGATACACGTATCGATACGTAGCATGTGTGTATTTTCATCGCGAGTATACACCCAAAAGGAATATATATATATATATATATGTATAAGACCGAATCTCGTGGAAAGGTGTGCGTATACGATCGAGTGCGTAAAAAATTGTCGACGTGGTCGTGAAGTACATACGAACATTCGTACGCTTGATAATGTATTCGTAGATCGATGTGTTTCGTGTACAACACGCATGTCGATATACGTATACCGTAAGTATTGTACACCGGATCCACCATATACGCTCGTCAAATATAGCTTTTATCCCCGACCAGCCGAAGCTGAACCCGGTGCGCCTGCCGAGCTGAAATCGCGCTTAATGTTCGCGTTAATATTGCAAATGACGGGATGCGCTCGTCATAAGCTTGAGTGCGTTGGGATCACTCCCAAGGGGGATCAACCTGGTTTTAATTCCCGAAATCGAGTTGCTCCTTATAATTTAATGCTTCACTTTCAACGTCGTCCCTGCGAACGAAATAAACGAATCGAATAAACCCCCCCCCCCTCTCCAGTTCGATATCTGCCGATGGCGATACAGCGAGACGGGGTCTGGATTCGGTCCGATCTTCAATTAATCTGCAAGAACGGGCAAGCATCCCTTCTAATCTCAGATCGAGCGTCAGCATTCTCGAGCCCCTTTTCCGACTTTCCGCGAGTGCGGTTCGCTCCCACAGGACTCCGTGACGGATTCCTTTTCGGCCACAATGACCGTCGGAGTCGAACTTCCAAAGAGCATGCAGCAGCTATATGGTTACGGGAGTAGAGGCAGGTGGAGAGGGTCGAACCGGGACGGAGGGCCAGGGTGAAGCGAGAGATGTTCAAACAACTTAAACGCTGGACAACTTCACGTGTTTAGGGTAGGGTAGGACTTTGAGTGTGGGCAAACGCGCCAGACAGTTGTGGCCCATGCGGAACGACGAGTTGGAAGGAAAAGGGGGATTTCCGAGGGTCCGGAACGGTCCTGGAACGGACCTGGAGAGGGTGACGAGGAACGCGACGTGGGGCGAAACCACCGCAGAATGGTATTATCTGTTTACATTTCACTAGCCGGAAGGCGGGAGGGTTGTACCGTTAAACAGAACTCCGCGCTGTACACTGTATAGTCGAGACCGAAACGAGCAAAGATTTACGCTCCCTGAATTGTGCGGCTCGATTTCGGTATAGAGTATCGCGGCCGGGTAACCGCCCGATCACCTCCCGCTCTCTCATTTTCATTCGTTTAGTTTCGCGAAATGCCGAATACGTGAAATACGGTCATCGATTTTTTTTCGCCATATACATATGCGAGAGGAATGAAAAATGTTAACAAAATAGATTTTCAATCAAAGTGAAATAAAATACCACCGAGCTATATGGATTTAATTATAGGAGAACACCATTTTCAACGGGAGATTGAAGGAGAGCTGGACTTCCGGCTCTAATGATCGTACGAGAAATTTTAATTAATCGAATCGGCAAATTTTTGTAATTCACTTTCCCATTAAATGCGCTACTATGAAAACGGAGTCTCCTCGGATTGGAAATTCTATATCTATTCGGGTTATTATTAATGATCTAGAGAAGCAGTAAGCCGCTCGTGTAACAGTCCGCCACTTGCCAGAACCACTCGACACAGTGATGATTAAAAGGCGTACCAGGAAGTCATTAATTCAGAGAGGTAATTTTGTACTCACCGTGTTGCTGTGCTCCTAGAATTCCAGAATGCGACAACAGAAGCCACAATAGCAGCAAAGGCCACTTCATTTTGGAGCTGTAACCAGACGCAGGGACGTTATAAATATGTATACGTACATAGAGCTATATGTAAAAATATATATACAAACGCAAATGTAAATGTGTACGTACGTATGTACGAATGATTTTATGACAAAATGAAGTAAAATAAAATGAGTATAATAAGGAAGAAACAAATTATAATGAGAAAACAACGTCGTCGTACCGTTGCACCTGTAACTTCCTTCTCTCCCTCCGAGATGATAATCAGTTTGCCGAAGAAAAAACTGGGGTGAACGCGACGAAAGAATAATAATACATTACGAACGTGTACGGTGATACGGTGACGACAGTGATGGAAAATAATTAAACAAAAAAAAACAAAACAAACCCACCCCCACTACTACCGAGCAACGAAGCACGGAACTCCACAATTTCGATAACGATACATCCTCGGTTTCGTAAATATACCTATACAAATGTGTCATAGATTTGTTCGGTAAGCTAGACCGGGAAAGCAGACTGCACCATGATACCGACAAACTAATATCCGCAAAAGCGCTCTCATTTTTCTTTATTAGCCCGGAGATGTAACAATGGCGCACGGCTCGGCGTCAATGGTCTGGTTTTTCGCAGGCAGCGCATCTGGTGGAAACGAAGGCGGTGGTGCCCCTCTGCTTGTGGTACATGTACAGGGAAAGACTCCCGTCGTGGATGATGAAAGCGGTAGCGGTGGGCATTAGTGTTAGTGCCATGGTAACGGTGCAGGTGGTTCTGGTAGCGATGGTGTTGGTTGGAGTGTGGGGTTGGGCCTCTGTCATCTCGCGAACGGATAGAAGCACATCGCCGCGAGCGTCTCTTCTTGCTTGGAACCCTCCCCCCTCCCCCCCCCACCCCCCTTCGCCCCCCTTCGCCCCCGTTCCTGCCCACTAAATGGCCATGTGACGCTATACCAGTGCCAGCAGCCGTCGTATTCCATTGCCTTTCCCTGCCTGTGTACGTGTGTAATACACCTATACATCTCACATGTACGTATGTACTGCACATCTACCGGTGTGTGTACCGGGTGTAAACGTGTGCGAATACCGGCGAGTTGCGGTGTTCGTACAGACTAGGTCGTGTTTCCTTCCTATTCCCCTTCGACGCCGTTTTCCGCGGTGTAAGGTGCAGAGCCCGCGACGGCGAGGGTAGCAGCGGGTGGTACGCGGGGGTGACTTTTTCACTTGTGGTGCGCCGGCATATTGTGGCGGTATGACGATAGGAGGAGTTTTCGTCGAAAAGTCTGCATCTTTCGAGTGACAAAAAATCCGAATGGATGGCGTCATCCGAGTGATTCCTGGTGAAAGAAAAGCCATGCGTGATCGTTGCCAGGACGACGAAGGGACACCGAGAAGTTCTCACCGCCACTCGACTCGTCCGTACGAATACGAGACGGAAGATAAATATACTCGGTGAAGAGTTCCTGCGTCGGAGTATTGGTGGGTTTATTTCTATACAAGAGCCCCGGCCTCCTTCGAGGAATTAGAACAAGACTTGGAACGAGTTACATCTATTTCTTTGGGGGTGCTGTATTTCCGCGGAAAACACTCGAGCTCATCATTCGGACGTCTTACCTGGATATTTATTTATGGACATACGTGCGCACCTTCGTTCCGATGGACTAATCGAGCGATAATTATGTACACCCGAACTTGGACACGTGTATGGAAATCGTAAGAGGAGGGAGGAGGAAGCGAGGGTGGTTTCGACTCGACTGGAAACAACGTGGCTGATGAGATGATTCGATGAGCCGATAGATTTCATTTCCACCCTACGTTCGTTTCGCAACTAACAAGCCAACAATTGGTCAACAAGATAGCGCTTAGCGTTCGGATCGCGTTCCATTTGTTCGCCGAGCGATGCTCGTAACATTAATTACTCTTTCCAACGTGATCAGGGAGTGCTACACACATAACACATAGAACACACGGGAAATAAAAGTAACGACTGTTCCACGAGCCGCACCCCTGCGTCCGCGACCACCACCCTCTCCCCGCGCTGCGATTCCGTTCGTGGTTTGTAACGATTATCGGCCACCGCGGTGTTGAAAAATGAAAAACCAAAAAACAATTCCGTCCTCGTTTTATGCGCTCTTCAAATTATTGCACGAATACGACATCAAATATCGCTCACGTTCCACGACTTTTCCACGTACGCGTAATATTTTTCCAGACGCATCTTTTGATAATTACATTTTTCTTTCGTACTTCTCTTCGTTCGTTTATCCTCGGCGGTGGCAGTACTTAGCGGTCAGTGCGGTAAAAAAAAAAAAAAAAGAGAAAAAAAAAAACAGAAGAGAAAAAAAAAGAAAAGAGAGTGAAAAGATCGAGTAGAGAATACAAAAAGAATGGCGGAGTCCGACTGCGGGGGATGGAAAACCCAAAGCGCGGAGGGAGAACCAGGAGGTTGATAGCCTCGAGTCGGTTGGTATTGCTCGTTGGAGCTACTGCGGAAACCACGACCGCTGAGGTGGGCGACCAGCACCGCCTGTTCGCACAATGGCGTCTGTGTCCCGTGCAAACGCCGTATACATACATATACATGCACGGAGTAATGTACCACACCGTATCCGAACCAACGCACGGGCGGACAGCCCGACAGCCGATTTCCCTCGCCGCGACGACCGATACGATACACGTCCGTCGCGTGGTACAAATTGGAAGGAACTTGAAATGTTATTATTAACGAATATAAGTCATCGAGCGATCCAGGCGTAACCGCGCGTGTACGATGATATTGATACCGTACCCCACTCGGTTGTCATTTTCGATACCTCGCCGGTTTTGGTAATTTGTAAATTGCAGATCTCGTTTTTGCGGTGGTTATTATGTATGTGGTATCCGAATATACAGATATATATATTTATACATGTATATATATGCGCGTAATTACATAAATACCACGCGCCCTGGACCAATGCTCGCGCGTTCGACGGTGTACCTACCCCAGACCTCTGCTGCAGCCGTTGGTTTGTACCGCTAACAATGCTGGCGTACGAATTCTATAGCGCGAGAACAGTGGTTGTCAAGGACTTTATATAGGGTGCAATAACGACCGTGTATTAACATAAGACATGTACTACTGTGGGTGCCAATCGAGACGGAAGAGTGTCTGATTTCGAATTAATTGGAATTCGATCAATTGAGATCATATAACAATTCATTAAACCTCACCGAGCCGAATTATTCCGTAATTCATCGTTTCGAACGGTGCACTTATCCCTGTTGAATTTTTTATCGCCGCAATCGGACGACCGTCAAGCTTTCCCTTCTATATCCCACGTTCGCAGATGGGTCGCCTCGTCGATCACCGATTATCTCGTCACCGTTGAAAACAATCGCAATAATCCACAGACAGCGAGATTACCGCAAAGGTCAATCAGAGCCGACTCGCCACTGGTCAAGTATTTCATTGGTTCGCGGCAGGGGCCATCCCCTTTTTTCGTTCGGACCACGCCGGTTGAAAGCTAAACCGAACAAATCCATCATTTTTCCGTCAACCTCCGCGGTCCTGTATTTTATTTGTTTTTTTGTTTTTGTTTTTCTGTTTTTTTTTAACATAGATGGTTAAAATGTCTAAATAATTCATTGGACTCCGGTAATCACAGTATTTCACATCGGTGTGATACGATACATAATTTGAGCGTCACTTGCCGCATTAGCTGTCGGGGTGTATCGAATATTGCGTCCGGTTCTCCAGTAGCCGGCTATATGGAGTATGAACGCGAATATGTGGGGGGGGGGGGGGGGGGAGGAGGGTAATGGGCGAGACACGGGAAACCGGGCATCGGTACGACCAACTCGAAACTGCGGTAGTAGCTCGTATTATGGGTAGGTATATACATATATACATACGTACATACGCGTATGTATATAATGCACATACCCGTACACGTCATAATGCAAACAGAGGTACTGCAGCTGCGACAAGTAATAGTTCTGTCGTGTATTGTTCGTGAGATAAGGTACACCAGTGCAAGAGTGATTTACGAGGGGCAATTCGCCCCCCCCCCCCCCCCCCCCCCCCCGCATTGTAATAAGTCGATTGACAATTTATTTGAACACAACTTCGATCCATCTGACAGACATTTTGTCCGCCTACCGCACCCCCGTTCGCCCGCGCCGCACGTCTAGGAAACTAAGCGCGGTTATACCCCTTCGGAGAAAAAAGAGAATAGTAGTAGAATAAAAGAGAAATGAAGTAAAACGTGGGACTCCCCCGAGCCGTTGTAAGCCGAAGAAGAGTTGAGAGGGAAACGGAGCGTCGAGTCGGTGAGAGAAGCAACAAGTTTAGCGACTAATCGAACCGGAAGTACCTAGTCGATTAATTGATTCCAATGAGGGGGAAAAAAAAAAAAAACGTTGTTCAAATTCAGCGATCGACGAGGACGACTCCGCACTCCACACGCCGACTTCGTGGGCGAACGAAGGAGTAAATATTAGCCATTTTTCTGGAAACGCTTACCGAGGAAATCGAAATTTTGCCGCCCACATGATCATATGATCGGAATTTTTACGAAGGGGGTCTTACGGTCCGCGAGGGGAAGAGCACGAGAGAGACGAGATATGATAGAGGAACAAAAAAAAAAAAAAAAATTGAGTTGTTAACGGTGCAGCGGTAACGATGATGATAATCCGGATAATAATAATAACAATTGTAATAATTTGAATCACAGGTGTACGACGCGATGACAAAGCCCGTAACGTGACTGCGTATATACATATATAATGTATGTACACGCTCACGTTGCTTGGCTATGTGGATTCTGAAACTGTTTACATAAGCTCGCTGTAGTTTATATACTTTCAGAATCCAAGCAGCTTGCGAGCGTATACACGGACCACGGCAATATCCTCTGTATTTTCTGTTCCGAATGACAGGATACATACGCACGTACGTACGTACATAGTGCTATTCGTACACATTCGTAAATGTATATAAACACTCATGTGAGTAGATCCTTGGCGGATTCTGCATACACACATGTAGAGGTACGTTATATGCGAGGGTAAAATATACATCGTATCGGTGTGTGTACATTCGTCCCAAGCTCACTTCATTTATGCCTGACAATGCGGAAGCCGGTATACGGCGTATAAGGTATACGCGAGTGGGACCGCGTTCATAACTCGACCCGGGATCGGTTGATCCAATTTGACTCCCTCGCCCCCCCCCCGTTCACTCTTCGCCCGTTCCCATTCGCATTCCCGTTACCCGTCCTTCTCCTTCAACTTTTACCCTCCTTTTTCCCCGTCGTCCCAGACATCTCGTACTCTCCATGACCCTGTAACGATATAACTGAACGGAACGCACGTCTACCGATGAAAGTGAAGCAGCAACGTCACTTCTTTCCCCGTTGGTATACGACCACGGAGAACACAAGGTGGAATGCTTATTTTTATCATGTTTACATACCGTAAGAGCTTTCCTTAAGAATCCAAAGGAAAATTACGATTCCTGAGTGTATCGGAAGACCGGGGATTCTGCATCCCTCGCTCATCTGAGCCTCCGGGCAAACATAGCGGGCGATAGGAAAATAATGAAAAAAAAGAGGAAGAAGCTGAGGTGGATACTACGCGGGGATGTACGTGTCTGGAGAATACCTACCACCTTTTTATTTCCATCAGACTCGCTTCTTGGGACAAACCCGCGACCTGATGAAATGAGAATCCCAGAGCACATGGAAACCGATGCCACAGCTACGCGAATACGGGGATTTCATTTCCCGACGCTGGATTAATATTAAATAGGTCAAACTACTCCGGACACATTTGAAGAGTTAATTCTCGTCTCTCTGTTACCCATCGTCAGAAAGCTGAAGGTGTTCGTCGATGATCGAGACCCGTTCGAACACTCCTCCGATTCTGATATCCTAATGGATAATCCGGTTCGCGGTTTCACCGACGAACTCCCCCCGGTGGCCTTCCGACGCCTATCGCGCGAATGTCGTGGTTCCGACGCTTTGCACGCGACGCGGACAAGCCAACGAACGATATATTGATACGCATCCGTTAAATTCACCCCCATCTTCGTCCCATCACCGAATATGTACGATCGCGTTGAGAAGTTGCGGTTGCCAAGCGACCCACGACGCATCGTGCCATTTCAGAAAAACCGTAAGCAAGCCCGAATCTCGCGCGACGACTTTACGCACGACCGAACTTCCGATGTGATCAACTCTCGCGAGTAATAAAGACGATTTTATATTATTTACAAGAAGTTCTTTTCTCCTCCGCTTTATACATTTTTCAAAATCAATCCCTTCTTTAAGCCGAAGTGGCTAATGATTCGGACTCCGCGTAGGAATACATAATTCCGACGAGCTTTCGTTAAATTATCGCTTCCGATACCGGCTCCATTGTGCTATTGACCGGTCCACACGACTCGTGAGAGGTAGAAAGTTTTTCGCGAAACGGGAATGGTCTTGAATATACTTCGATGAATTTTGTCTCCACATAACACAATCGCATACTTATTATTTACAGATCTGCTCCACTTTCGTGAGGAAAAACCAGAAAAAAAACAAATAGAAGTGAAAAAAAAAGCTCCACTCCGAACGGAATTGAAAATAAAAATCACAGTAATTACCCTCTCCTCGCAGTATTATAGTCAACTCGTAAGTTCTAAAAAAATTTTTACGTCGTTCGCCGGACTGGTTATTGTCCAAGATATACAAGTATCTTATATAGGGTGTATATTTTTCACATCCTCCGGATCGTGGCTTCACTCAAATATTTTCCAGTTGAAATCACGTTGCAGTGAGATTAAAAGAAAAAAAAAAAAAAAGAAAAGAAAAGAAAAGAAGAGAGAAAAAAAATTGAATAAATTTTAAATTGGAATTCCACTCTGAGAATCCCTTTCCGCAGTGACGGAATTACAAGAAAGAGTAGCTGGTATTTGTTCAAGGCGCGGTAAGACATTTGTCAAGTAAGTCTTCCGGTGAAATAAAAGCCGTCGTCCTAACTACAGGGTGCGCTTTGGATGATGACTCGCCTCCGACCTGCCGACCCTCCGCTTTCGTTTTAAGACTAAACTTTGAATCTTTCCAACATAATTCTTTGAGCCGCCGTGGTAATTCGCCCTTTAAAGTCACGGGTACAGGTACGCGTACAGCTCCACCTAGAATTCCAGTTACAGCTTCGAAACGAAAAGTTTTTCAGTTTTTGAATAATGCGCACACATACGTACATGGATAGGTATGAATGTAAAATGGCAAGTAAAGGTAGGACTTTTTTTATTTTCGCAAACATTTCAATATTAACTGAACGTGCAAAATTCCATCCTTTCCTTTCCATCCATTCCTTTGAAAATTCTATATTATGTACGGACTCCTCTCTCTCTCTCTCTGTTATTTCTCAACAACAAACCGACGGAACGTGGATAAAAAACAAAAAAAAAAAAAATTAATCTAGAAAACCAAATAAAATAACGCAAATAAAAAAATCATCCACAGGTACCTACTGTCGGAGTAGTGTTTTATAACGATACTTTCACGTTTGAAACGTTGAAAAACTTTTAGTTACAAAAGTACTTTCATTCACATACACATGGCGTACAGTTTTTCTGCTTTTTTTTTTTTTTTTTATTTCGCTTTTCTTTCCTTCTTCCCTCTTCCAGATGGTTTCATAAAGCGACCAAGTAGGGTAAAATTCTGTTAAAATGTTGAGGTTTGAGTGGTAAACCAAGTCAACGAACTTTATCCCAAGCTCCGTGAAGAGGGATAAGCGAAATGTGAGGATATATTTCAAAATTCTCCGAGTTCATTTTGATTCTTACAATTACAAGTAGTCGGAATTCGGTTGGGTGAAATATGTGCGAAGGTCGACTAGGTAACGTAGATCCGATTTAATATTGTACCGGGTAAAAATCATGTATATAGATATATACATAGGACATAATCCTAAGTCGTTTCGCTTCCCCGCACAGTTATATAGGTACGTACGTATATCCGCGATCAAAAATTCAGGATGCGAAATTCGGTTCGGTGATCCTGACCCACCTTAGTCAGGCGATAAAAAAGAAGGGGGGGGGGGGGGGGGGAATAAGATATTCCGTAAAATTTGGGCGAAGAAATAAAATAAACTGAAATAAAAAAAAAACAAAAAACTGAGAGATGAGGTTGGTAATGAAAAATAAAGTTTTAATAGGAAACACGTTGAGTGCGATTCCGGTGATCCATTCCCTCGGTGGATAAGGTTGTTAATTAATAGACCGTACACCGAGAATGTTTCTACGGGTATACCTATACTCGCTGACGCGTTGTTTGGTGAAAATGCCAACGTGCCGCAGGTGCATATATATACATTTGGGTGGGTATGAAGGTAGGTAGGTTATTCGTAGGTGTAAGGTGGGTACGCTACGCTATGCGAAAGCCGGCTCATACAGGGGCGACGAACGGCGTCGAACACGGAACATCCAGTATAACGCCGTCCGGGCGGATCGATGAAAGGTTCACATGCACCATCGCCCAGGACGCAGCCCCCGCCCAGCCGTTGTATTAGATAAACTATCCCGATAGATTACTTGACAAGCTCTAAACCTAACCCTTTCAAGACTTAATAATGATTTATGTTGCGTCCCAGGCGCGCTTGAACACAACCATGCGTGAGCACTGCTTTTAGAAATTTATAACTACCCCATGGGTAAAAATTTATAACTCCCCCTCTTACAGACATGAGGTTGTCATCCTACGTTCACTTCTGCTATTATCCATTTAAGGCTTCGCCAATTTCTTTTTTTTCCCAATTGCGCCGTTCAGATATTTCTGTGGATACGGTTAACCGTTCGGTGCCGTACTGGTACCGTTGAATAATTTTCATCCATTGAGTAATCGATTGGATAAGACGGCGGGGGGGGGGAGGGGGGGGGGCGTGATGGGGTTGTGAATGGTTGGGGGCGTGAAATTCTTGGATTGTTATTTGCTCGAACCCACTGTGAATATTTGCACATCACTAGTTGGCGGGTGAAAGTGTACGGCTCTATACATATATATATACGTATGTGTGTATGTGAAATGGTTTATGTAATGTATTTGGAAGAATGTGAGCACCGCGCAAGACTCCTTTTCCCCATTTTCCGCAAAAAGATACTCGCGGAATACACAGGCCAACCATCTGGAACGGATCCTACGAAGAACCGGAGGGCGAGGGATACGGTTGAGCCCCCTCCCCCCTTCCTGCAATTCCCTCTTACCGCCCTCGGCCGCTTCGCTTCCGAACTTCCCCTTATGAATATTTAAACTGGATATTAAAGGCACAAAATCACCGCACAACGCCGCCTGCCTCCAAAATGGTAGAGCGTAAGTTGCGTGGATCTTTAGGCCCTTATTTGCTCCCGATCCTCCATTTTGTTATCAAACGTATCTTTCTCACGTATCGCGCGTCGATGCCTCTCTCTGGTACCAATCGCAAAACACCGCATTACGTGTATACGCTCAACGTTTACGCAATCGTCCGTAATGCAGTTTCATTACTCAAACAAATTCGACTCGAGTAGTCCGCAATCATTGGCTCCCTAAATTTCCCAACTCTAATTACTGCCCGCTTTGAATTTCCCAAAACTTCGCGATTACATCGCTTCACTGATCAATGCGATGAAAAATAAAAAAGCTTCTGAATATTCAGACCTCAATTGACTGATACTTGATGAATTTTAGGCGACGTGTCTCTTGTGTTCGGTTGAGATTTGTGGTTTCGTCGAGATTTTTTATTTCTTGATTTTTGTTTTTTCCGTTACCTGAGGTTCGTGGAACTTGCCACTTTTTTTTACGCTTCTTTCCTCATTACTGGTTTTTCACCACCCCCTCGCCCTATTTATGTCTTATTTTTGGCTGCGACCGATATATATATACATTTTTACAGATCGACTCGTCAATAACGATCATTGTTCGAGGCGATTGCCTCTGAAAGCCAGATGACTAACATTAGATTCAGTGCCGTAGATCGTTGGCGACTCTATCAGCGTACGAAGAGATTGCAGTTAATGGCATTCCCTTAACAACTAGATTGATTCGTTCGGAAATTGCTAACGTATTCAAAGAGAGAAGCTCGCGAAGGGGGGTAGTCGGAAAAGCTCGTGAAACGTTGTACGCGAAATGGGCGAAGAAATGGTCCAAGGAAGAGCAATATTATGCCACCCGTCAGAGTCCCTTAAAACCCGCAGTCAGCTATCCGAAGAACCCTCCCGGCCGTCTAATTCGGAGTCAGCTGGTGGAAGAGAATGGAACCCATTTTGGTAGCCTGAGGCTGACACCCGCCATCTGGTAACATTTCAGCATTTAACTCGACTCGAATTGACCTGACTCGACTCGACTCGACTCGACTCGACTCGACTCGACTCGACCCGGCGCGTGAACGGGAACGGAATTATACTTCTCGAATCCAACTTATTAATTGGTAATTATCACAACCCGCAAGAACGGAGTCTGTCTCAACCCGGCTCAGCACCGATCCGCACCGGAAGAAAACAAAATTGATACGTGTCCTAAAATTATCCTTCTCGTTCTCGAAACAAAGGTGCGCACTCCTTCCTCCCCGTATCTTTGATCTACGTTCGCTCGAACTAGCATTTCATTATTAAACAAGATTCTGATATCTCGGGGACGCATTGATCTGAATTCCATTGAAGCTTGGAGAGGGCGCACAAGAAGGATAACTTGGGCAATATCACTTCGTGCCGAAAATGGCACTTTGACGTCGACCCAGATATTACCTACTTAACGTGTGGCTGGTTTTATCATCGCACATCGAACGACACGTGCCTTCCCACGCGCAAACCTTCTCGCAAACGGCGACCTTCGCCACCTTCACATCCCAGAATGTCCGTACAGATATGATGCTCAAGGGCCCGACAAACGATGACATTCTTGACCAGTCAAAGGCTAAAAGAATTCTCGAGTCCTTCGAAGTTTCGTCGTATCAAATAAAAGGGACACGGTTGATCCGAACGCGAGCGGTAAGGTTTCCAAAGAGAAATTGAATCAGTGAATGAATACGAGCTTCTCCAACAAGGATATCGCTCGCCACCCAGTATCCATTTTTGTCCGGAATTCATGCTCGTAGAATTACTATGACGAGACGTATTACCTCTACTTAGACGGGTGAATAGTTTTGAACAAACGGTTCTTCGGACCTATATAGTGGCTTTATAGTCGTAACGCTGGATAACCCGAAGTACTCTAATTGCAAGTACAAACATGATGGAGGTGAAGAATCCTGCTCAAACGTCGTCGAGCTATCGTTGAAAGTAAATATAGAATCAAGAATCGGCAGGTGCAAAATGTAGTCAGAGACAAACAGAGAACAGTGGTCCTCGGGCCCGCGTACGTTCTCATTGTGCAAACTTAATCAGCGTGCTATTTTCTCCTCAAATCTTGACGGATATGCTACGTCGTCCAAATTCCGTTTTACGGTGGTCGCGGGGCCTCTGGTTATTTCGGGAGCGGTATAACGTGACAAACGTCGCACCGTCAACGGTGAAAGAAGCGGCGGTGCGGTCGGGGGAAGGGGGGGAGTAAGATCCGAGAGGCGGTTGGAAATTCGCCGTAGTGCAAAGAGATGAGAGCGAGGCGAGAGACGGTGGGGACAAAGTTTTAATTGCTCTTGAAAACGAGTGGTTGTCACATTTAAAACAATCTCCGAACTTGGGGTTGACTAAAGTTTCGCGCAGGGACTTAGGCCGCCCTTCTCTACCGACGCAGCCTGCGCGCGGACCGGTTAAGGTCGTTGTTTGGTCACGTCTCAATGTCACGGAAGCCTCGAGCAATTCTCGCCGAGGATAGCGCAGAAACAACATACACCCAACCAGGGCGTCGTCAACGACGATAGAATTTCGACTCTCGCGATGGGCTCCCCCCCCCCCCCCCCGCACCTAATCTTTCTTTCAACCGTGTCGTTATAGCTTAATCGATTAACCGGAAGAGTCTTCTTGACACGGACTACAGGGTATATCGAATCCTTTGCGGCACAAAACTTGAGAACAAGTAGAAAGCGACCCGCAAAGTTTTCACAGTGCGGAACGGTTCACCGAGAAACTTTGTTTTTTTTTTTTTTATTGTCTCTTTCGCGTTTGTCGTTTTTTTTTTTTTTCTCTTTCTTCTCGCCAGCCCTTTTTTATTATTCCGACCAAAAAGTCGAATCAAAACTGAGAAGATATCGGCGTCAGGTGTATCGCCGAGGCGTAGAAGATGAAGTTTTCAGCAACGCGAGTAAAACACGCGATGGTTGTAGACGGAATTTTGCATCGACTAATATAATTGTCAACTGCGTAATGTATCCGCCGGGAAAACAAAGTCACGTGGGATTTGCGGCGACTATGCGACGTCGCTCTTTACAAAGGGGTTTGAACTGCGAAGGGCGACACTTTGCAGACAAATTAACGTATAACCAAGGATACGTCACGTCCCCCCTTTGACAAGTTTTCACCGGGTTACCGTTAAGCCGACGCATGTAGATCCAAGGTACGTTCGTCGTGCAGAAGCATCGCGCATCTACTACAAACCAAGAGAGCCTCTTACGCTCGTCTACGTCGCGGACAAGATTTTCCGTTTCCACGTTACCTCGGGTGCGAAACGGCAGAGAACAAACGATCTGCGTCTGTACGAGGAATCGCACCCGATAAAAATCTCAATCGCGTTCTCGTTTCACGTCGTCTCATTAGTCTACCACCGCTCTCTTATGATCTTGCCTCGGTCCCTTCAATTTCATTCGACTAATTCGTTTTATTGGAAATTAGAATTGTTCGAAAAAAAAATCTCGCATATAACAATAGTCGGCTGGTTACCGGAGCGTCGGGTCGTTTTCCGAAAAACAAAAAAAAATAAATAAATAAAAATACGAGTCTACGCGAGATACGACGATAGACGCTCATGGGACTTTTCCACCTGATCGTCTCTTTAAAGTGAGCGATGCCTCCATAGTTGTACGATTTCTTAAACGAGGGCGAGGCAGTAAGGAAGTCGACAAAAAATGAGCCTCGCGGCGATCCTGAAGGACTCGGGAGGGAAGTGAGAGAGAGAGAGGGCAACAGAATTGTCTGCTTCCACGATTCTTAGCCGGTGAAATTGATGGGAAGGACAGAAGTTTAGTGCGCCCTGATATATCTTCGGTTCTACTGCGGGCCTGACGTCCCGACGCAGCAACCCCGAGGCATCTAACTTTAGTGGAGCACAGGAGCGGGGGTGGTGCATGAATAGGAGAACTGAAATAAAATAAAATAAAATGAAATGAAATAAAATAAGAACAAATCGGAGAGAACGGGTAACGGGGAGAGGAGGACGACACGGAGCTCAGTCAATCGAGAAAACTCGACGAGAAGTCGTGAGGATGGTCGCGAAATCGGCCACTTGTTTGCAGTTTGAGTATTGTTGGCCAACGAGAACGCATCCTCGAATCTCTGGCAACCGCCTTCTTTTACGCTCAACCTCGCTACCTCACCCCACCTTATTTCCGTTGCAAAGAAAAATTGAGAGACAAGGTTTACCGTGTTCCGGAACGAAGCTCCCCATAAACAACGGGACAATACCATAAACCAAAAGTTACATTACAGAGAAATGAACAAAAGGAATGAAGGGAGAATAAGATAACGTAAAATAATCCGGGAGACGAGGCGGGAGGGGAAGAGAGGAAAGAAGAAAAAAAACGACGGCGAGAAGGGGAGCATTCACATACGCAGATATGACTCCTCTGGGTTAATCTCCGGCACACCGGATCCACCCTCACCCTGTGTATCCCCTTCCTCCCTTCCTCCAAGGTCGCAAAGACGCAATTTCGGTGCTAACTGACTACCGGCCTTGTTGTAAAATACATTCGTAGAGTTTCGCAGGGGGGGGGGGGGTGTTATCGATTGAAGAGTTCGTTTCGCGGTCGGTGGTCGGTGGTGGTTCGTGCGGTCGAGGAACCCAGTTTGTCGACAAACGCGAAAGCTCCGACCTCGCCTTGTCTAACTTAACCCAATATAACCTGATATAAACCCAACCCTACCAAAACCGAATGAAACTAAACCAGAACCATACTAGATCTGGCCTAACTTTATCTCTACACATCGGTAAGTTTCGGTGCGGATGGGACCTTTCGGCTCCCACGTGACGACAAGTTAGCGTCTAATAAATTGATATCCCAACTCCGCGCTATCCGCGGAGATATCATCGAAAATTTCAAAATACTCACGAGCTCACGAGACGACATTCTCTCTCGTCGGATCCGTCGTCTCTGTGGTACGACGAGAACTTCGAAATAATCGCGATACCGCCACCGTATCCACTTGCCGATCTAACCAGCAATTGTATAAAAGAAAAAAAAAAATAAATAAATAAAAATGTAAGAAAAAACTTTATACCCAGAGGCAGTAAGCTCGTCAAGCATTAAGCGGATATATAAATTCCGATATAGATATATCGACGTTGCGTTAAGCCTCGGCAAGCTCGCGAGGTAGTGAGTTAGGGGAGCGAGGAGACAACCGAGTTCATACTATACAACAGAGTTGCCGTTAGGCAGTCGGTAGAAGCTGCACGGTGTGTCTCTTCTTAGCTATGAGCGACATAAAAACGCCTGAGGTAAAGAAAAAGAAGAGGGAAAAAGAGAAAGAGACAAAAAAAACATGTAGAGAAATGAAGAACGGAAAAAACGGGAGTAACAGCTAAGGACATATATAAGTGAAAAAAAGAGAAAAAGGGGGAAGAGGAGGTTGTTGGGTCGGTATGTCGACACGTCGACTTGTGGAGTTGCGGAGAACGAATCGATATAGAAGCGGAATGCGAAGTGCGCGGATGAGAAAGTGATGGAAGATGTGAAAAAAAAACCGGATTTTCAGTACAGAGAGGGAGTGAGAGAGATGCGGATACAACGAAGCAGCGTACCGCGTCTCGATAACGGAGAGTTGAAGTGGATGGGTCTTATCAGTCGGAACGGTCACGCCGATATCGCTCGCGCTCCAACGAGTGATAATAACCTAATTGATAAATTTCCCACCCATTCGACCATGTATAAGTGGTTTCTAAACCACTCTCCTAATCGCAAAATGTCTCTCCGCGCCACGATCGGAAGCTAAAGATATACACGGTAACTCCCATTCGGTATTAAATAAATCTAGAATCACATAAATTAAAGTTTCATTAGCGACATCCCACCCCCTATTTATCATATTTGCAAATGATAATTATCTCGCGAAATGATATGTACCGTAACAATACGTAGTTTGCATCGGATCTTTCCGCGATTATCGAACATAGTTATTCGCTCGCAATAGGCTCGAATAGTTGGGTCTCGCTCCAATATCGAAAGCACTTCACCGGTGTACCTTGTAATATAAAAAATGAGAACCAGCGATTCCGCCTGTCGAAGAGTGCGGCTCGGTTCGAACTGCTCGTGTAGTGGAGTTGTAACGAAAGATAGAACGGATACATAGGGGCGAACGGATGAACGGCTACTCGCGTAAATGGGACGCGAGAGTCGAATTCAGCGGTAATTAGTCACGGGGGTTGGGGGGACGTGACACGTGACACTACGAAACCGTTGCATCGATGAGTTTTTCAAATTAAAGCCTAGAAAAATTCAACTCTTAGTCGAAAGGGGCAAGGGTTGCATCACGCGTACACGTATCCGTGTATCCGTATGTGTAAGCATGAGGGGGGATGAATTATAACGTGACACGTGAGCACCGCAATTTAACATCGGTGTATTTTCATTCCGATGCAACACGCGCCGGATATTATCGCTACAGTTTAGCGATGGGAAGGGAGAATCCATCGGTCAAAATGTACGTACGTATCGATACATCGTAAATACCACAAATGAACCCCCATAACCGGTTTAATACCGGGGGGGGGGAAGAAAAAAAAAAAAAACAAAAAACATTGCATCAAAAAAGAAACAAAAAAAAAATGATTCGAGGATTAAATTTAAATCCTGTAATCTTGAGGCTAAAAATGTTTCACTCGCAGCGTTATCCGGCGCAATTTTATTGCATTTCAATTATTGACAAACGTCAAGCCCCCTGAGCGGCCTTTAATCGTACATCGGTCACAATTATTATTCATCTGGCATCGACATGTCAGCTTGTACGGAAATGAAAAAAGAAAGAAATAAATAGAAAGAAAAAAGAAAAAAAAGAAGAGTATCAATAAAGGATCAGCCATGCGAGCCGAACAAATTTCCAATTCAAGTACTCGTTATACTATGCGAACCAACATTAATAAGGCTCGCGACCATTTCCCACTTACTCCGCTCACCCTCTTGGGTTAACTAGTTTACCCTCGATCAAAAAGAATGGTAATGCTCGTGTAGGGATTTTGATGAGTTCGTTACGTTACGGAGACGACATTTAGAGGATGATTGGCATATTTACCTTCCGATTTCTACACTGTTAATTTAAGAACGTTTTAAAAAAAATTCTGCGCTATTTTTTTCAAGCGAGTATCAAAGGTAGTATGAAAATGCGATTGTAAATATAAAGCATTTCCAACAAAGGCGATATGGGCAGGGAAAATATCAGCGAATCAATTCCGTATCAAATTTCACGTGTTGTTCGTGCAAAACGAGAGTCGTATATAGAAGGGCTGCCCTCGGACGTATTGAACACGGTTGTTCCAAGCGCGTTGTTGGTTCGTCGTAGTGCACGCGGTGGATAGAAGGAAACAATGCAATTTGCCGCAACAAATGTGGCAAACGTTTTGTGGGGAGTGATCGACGAATGGAGCAGCAACGAACGCGGTGAGACAGAGAAAGGAGCATCATCGATTGAAAATACCGACTACACCGTACCCCCTGTTGTCCGTTGGCAAACACGGTGGAATAGAAGTTCACAAAACGTGCAGGTTCGCCACGCCGACGCACGTAAGTAGGTACTACCGTTAATTCCTTCGTTGCCGCCGCGGTCACTCGTGGCCGTGTGAATTATTGAGGAACGCTTCCAGCCGCGACGCGTCGGTCCCCTGAAGGTAATCAATTGAACGGTAGCGGAGCGAGCGCCGGGAGAGTAAACCCGAATTTTAGCGGTGGAATTCCGAACAATGGTTGCGATAATACGGAGCGAACCGCGGTGTGTACGGATCGAACCGAGGGTATAATCATCAGATTGGAACGAGACTGATTTCGATTCGAATTCTAATTGGTTGACGAAACACGCCAACAGATCTGGAGATTTCGGAGCTCTGCCGGCGCAAAGGGAGTAAGGGGGGAGGGAAGCTCGTCTCTGATATATAGAAGCAGATGCCAACTTCGCCGCGTGCACATGCAAATCAGTTTCAAACTGTAATGGAACCGTGGTGCGGTGAAACGCACGGTTGTGGAAGGCATCGCATGCCATCCACGTATCGTCGCGCGGAGGGCGAAACTAGCGGGTTATTTCCCAATAAGGGTCAGGAACCATTTCGAAGAGAGACCGAGATTAATTGAAACACGAAAGTCACGAGTCTTCCGGGTCAAACTAACTCGAGATAATTACGACAAAGTGCCGTATTAATTCCCGGTTATATTCTTTCACCCGGCCCGTTTTAACGCCGTTAACTTCTCCTACCTACACGTCCAGTTGGAATAAAACCACGAAGACCAAGGTCAACTTCGCACGACTCGACGTGACACCGGTATCGATCGGAATTCACGTGCGTTCTTATTTCATTATTGCGTTGGACGCATGCCATCCACGCTACGAGTAAGACAATCAAAAAACTATCCATGATTTATTCAGCAACCACATTTTCCCGTTAACCAGGTTTTATATCTTTTCCTTTTTTCCATTTTTGCACCAAGTAGTAGTAGTAGTAGTAGTAGTAGGTATTCACGGTTTCCGCAGAAGCGATTTCAGGGTTTACCGCAGGGCGGATCGTTTTCCGTCAAACAAAAGAACAAAGCGCAAGAGTCCACCACCACCGCGGAGAGCCCACCGGAAACTTTGACCAATATATGGAGAGGAAGAAAGAAAGAGGAAGAAAAATAGAAAACGGAGAAAGTTGAACGCCATAACGGTCCGGAAGAGGGGATAAAGACGGAGTTTCCGCAAGGACGTGAGCCGCTGTTTGTCCTCGCGTGTGTCGAGAGATTTTTCAGACGCCGTCGAAGAGACGCCACGAACTGGCGCCACGATTATTTATTTTTTTTCATTTTATTTATTTTTTTTTTTTTGCTCTTTCAATGTCTAATTTGGGTGGCGTCACAGAGACCTATATAAACGCCCGCGACTCCATATTCGATCAATGACAATTTCCATTACACGTTTTATTTCACTCCTGTAATAAGTATCGAAGTGTATCGCGGCGTTCGGCGTCTCGCTGCTGGAACTATCCGGACGGGCTATCAAAAAGCAGTTAAGCTTTGACGTGCAATTTTCTCGACGAAAAATGTTTCGCCGGTAAACGTCCGGGGATTCATTACATCGGACAACCGCCCGCACCCCGCGACGTCGAGCGTTCCTTAGGTTGCGTAATATACGGTGAACGGTTTAACGGCGCAATAAATATCATACGATTGAATTCGTTAGTTGTTTAACCGGCTGCTATTCGGGTAACAAGAATCGTTGGCTTGAAAAACCGATGACGTTATGATAATTGGAAGTTGTAATTTCGGAGCGTTATCGTTGAGTCGAAGGGCGCGGCGTGGGGCGCCTAAAACAAAAGAAAAAGAATAAGAAAAAGGAAAAAAGAAAAAGAAAAAAAAACAAACAAGAAAAGGAGCGCACGCCATCGACGCTATATTTTACGAGGCTTTTTATAAGACCGCACGATATCATAGTGGCGATTTAATACGCCAAGAATTTATGCCCGCTTTAATAGAGCATTAGTAATGACGTAAATCATTGAACGAAGGGTAGACTCACCTTTGGAAAACGTTCCGTAAAAATTTCCCTTCGAAATTACTCAACGAGAACAGCCACAGCCAGCCACATATCTTTCCCTGTATACATATATACAGTTACCCGTTATACGTGCATACGTGAACAGCTGGGGCCTTCGCGCCGCGAAAATGGGTAAAATTCGACGCGGCGGCGGGCGCGTCTTGAAATCCCCGAAAAAAGCTCTCGCCAAAAAAAAAGTCGAAATAAAAACCATCGGAAACACGATCGTTGCGAGTCGCCCTTCTTCGCTCCCCTAAATAATGTCGAACCGTATCTACCGCGGTTGATCTGGAATCTAGAATCTGTCGTTGTACAAACAAGCTGCGTACCCGGGCAGAGTGGACGGCCAGGTAACACGAACGGTGATAAACGTCAATTCTCGTCGAGGCGTACCAGGGTAAAACTAACGGTTACCTACTTCTCGAACATCTATCTAATTTCCAACGATTTACTTTTTCTCTGTTCGCGGAGAGAAAAGAAAAAATAAAAAAAAAATTCATATCGGCAGACACGCCTTTCGAAAAACTGCAATTTCGGCCTGCACCCTATAAGCTGCACTATCTTCTCTCCTAATTTCCTTCACCTCGCCCATCGCAGGCGTGAAAGACAACGCCCAGCCCCTCTATTCGACGATGGATATATTCGTCCGAAGAATTTTACTCAAGGCAGACGGATATCCGGCACTGTGCCATTTACACGGCCGCAACAACGACAGCTAGGGCTGCTACGAATTCGAGGCTTGCGAGCGGTGGCAGAAGGGTGGAGTGTATGCGGAAAGGGGTTGTAACTGGAAATGAGGGAGGAGAAGGGAGGCAAAAAGCAGAGGAATAGAGTAAAGAAGCGTGAACTGCCCGGGAAAGGGATAATCTCTGTTTATCTTGTAATGCCCGCCTAACACCGTTATGCTACCCCCGGCTTGGTGGCTCCTCCGCAACCAGGCTTTTAATCTTTGTTTTTAAACGGACTCGGAAATGGAGAGAAAAGGAGAGCGGTGATAGAGCGGTACCTGCAGGTGGGGTTGGATTAGGCGGATTCGCCCGAATATTTTCTGGTTACGGGGGATTTTTGTACTTAAAATTCGCTGCATAATGGATGCGAATTGTGGCCATCGCGGCCATATGCCACCTCAGCTTTTACGTATATACGTTTGGCTAGCGTCGTCGGACTCCCCGTTTCACACGAGTCCACGAAGCGACTTCAATTTTTATATTATCTGTAATTTAGTGTACATAAAAATTACAAACAAAAAGTCAGACGAGATTGGAATACGTAACGACTTCCCTGTTTATTTCCTCCGTCTAGTTTCTCCCGCGGTGCTAAGATTTATCTACTCCCTCCCCTCGACGCGGTTGCAGTTCCGTCAGGTTTTAGCCAGACGTCGTCAACATTATTATTTAGAGCTTCACGCTAGAGATTTTACGAGCAGCGCGCGTATTACGCGGAGCGCAGGAAAAGCCTCGAAATATAGAGGTGGACGGACGGTAATACCGCAGTTCGAAACAACGTCGAACAACAACAATGCCAGTGATGATAATTGGCGTTGCTCTGAGATTATGATCAGTAGACGATAAACACGGTCACGGTATAGATATATCGAATACGGGTTCTCGCGTGAATTTACTCAGGGATCACGTTGTATACGGTGAATGCGTAACAATTTAAACGCGGCCCGCTGCACGCAGTTTGTACAGTGGTACGTGTCGGTTGGTTCAAGCGCGTAAATAATATTCAGTCAATAATAATCCAAGATTATTAGGCACACAGTGATCGTCCGATCAAACTGCAGATCCGAATACCAGAAAAGCTCGTGGTAATCGGATGCTACACGGCTGATCCCGGATTTTAAACGTCGAACGAAACTCCCTTGCTCCGCGTTGTTTCGAAAGGATTACCAAGTAATAACCTTCCGACAGAGATTCCCCCCGGTTCTCTCACCGACTCATTCCCCGCTGTACTACCGATATCCGCAGACGTTCCTTCCTCGACTTGACGTTATTTTATTGTTTTCTCGACCGTCCTCTCTCGGCAGGAACGGTGGAAAAATAAGTGACGGCACAGATGACCCTTCCAACCCTCTTATCAATTACATTACGATAATTGTTCGGGGTCGTAACAAGGAATAGTTGTGGTTTTACTACCGCAGACGCGATACGAAGACAGTCGGAGAAGCGATGGAATGGGGCGTAACCGTGCGATGGGATGCGGAAAACAAACAGTAAAGAATGGTACAACAGGCAAGAAGCCGCGGCAGACAAGTATCCAGGGAATAGCTATTGTTCTGCTCGCACTCCGTTCTAGCAAAGTACTAATACCACGTTAATGAAAAGGCATCTCTGTACGCCCCCGAGTATATATATATATTGTACCGAAGTCTGTTCGTCGGCTATATTGTCTACGTCGTATGAATAATATAGACGAATGCAGAATAATACAAAGTTTTTTTATTGTCTCTTTGGAATGAATTGAAAAGCCGGTTGTTCTTTCTTCTCCTTTTCCCGGGGCAGCGGTGAACAGGGGGGGGGGGGGGGGGCTACCTGAGTCTGGTGAATTACGTATGTAACATCCACGAGCTTTCGTCGGTATAAGCTACTGGAAACTGAACCGGTTGACTTCCGAAACTATTTCAAAACTATCGACAAAATCGTTCACAAGAAAAACGAACGAGCGAATGAAAAGAACAAAAAAAAAAAAAAAAAACCAACAACATAAAGAAAAACAAGAAAGCAAACGACTCGACAACTCCGAGGAAACTTAGTCGACCACGTAATCGATGCAGCACATTAGAGCGGCAACTTCTTGCGACCTGGACTATGAGAAATTACCGTCATATATCTATCATGCCGAACACGAATGTCGTCACTTTCGCGCCATTCGAATCATGCCGTGATGCGCTACGAACAAACAACGCACGTCTGTTTCTCATATTTGTCCGCCCTTCCAATTGGTCACGACTTCGCCGTATTCGAGACAATTCTTGTTCTCGATAGACTTTGATGTAGATAGCGTGCGGGGTAACGCGCGCGACTCGTAGATCTGATCGTCAGAAATTTCACGTAACGTACGTACGCAAACAAAAACGATTTCGGATACGGATACTCTTTCGCTTTCCGGCTCGAAGAGCGGTACATGTTGTTAGCTGGTTGGTTTCTCGGGGTAGTTTTCGTCGTTGCTACTTCTTTAAAATGCAAACCGTGCGACATAACTAACTACTCTTGGGCCAACGAGGACGCGGGTTTTGCATCGGTTTTACCTCACTTGAACGTCGTGCCTCTCCTTTTCTTTTTTTCTCCACTCGCTCCGTACACGTGCGAATATTTTCGTTTCAACTGGGTCAGTACTTGGAAAGCTTTTATCACCTGCCGCTTGGATCTGACTTGAATCTCATCTGGGATTTCGAAACGTGTCATTATTCCAACGCGTTGCGTGTTTGTATTCTCTTCTCCCTTTCCGTTATACGCAACACTATCAAAAGTTTGTATGAAATATTTCCTGGCGGAGGAAGAAAAAAAAAAAAAACAAAAACACCACAAATAAACAAGCTTCGCGTGCATTCGCACCTCATACCGCTCGGTGCATGACGCAACCGCAAGCGCCCCGCACCCATCACGTGAAATGGAATCTATTGAGACTGATGGAAAAATTCTCGATAAACTCTCCGACGGATCGAGATGACACTCGAAAGATCAACCACCCGGCTCTCCGTGATTGGGTTTTCAGTTATGTATCCTATAAGGTTCGTTTTGCCGAACGCTTGGGAACAAGGTTCGCTGATGAAGTCGCTCAACTCTTATGCATACCTGATGCAAACGGGTTACTTTTTGACTATCCAGTTCGCTAAATCTCCGGTCTTATTGGTACTTGGGTTCCGTTCTTCGCCCGATGGATATCGGCCACGAAAGAGCGGAGGGGTTTCGCTCCGTGGATATATTTGAGGCAAATCAAGGTATCCGAGATTTTCTCTAGTGCCTTATACCAGTTTCCTTGTACCTAGCTACCTTCTCGCCGTTGACCCACTTACCCCGCTACATGATACAATGGTTCTTTCGTCGCTATGGATCTTTTTAAAGGTAGGGTTTGGTCGTTCGCCTGTTTTGCACCACAGCGAACAACGTCGAAGAAGTAGAAGTAGATACTAACCTACTCCAAACTATCTCTACCCCATCGAACATTCTTCCTATATATTTTACCGGGGATATGAAAGCTTTGGATTTGTTCAAAGTTGACATTCAACTTACAGACAACAATACCACCGGCGAGAGGGGCCGGTGCAAGGAATTGACGTCTCGAATTATAGAGTCACCGAGCGGTGACTTCGATCGTCGATTTTTATTCGTTATACTTTTCCCCCGTCCTTCCCGCCCCCGATTTTTTCAACCGTCCTCAACTCCCTTCTTTTTTTCTCACCCCATTTTTTCCAATTTTTTTTTTTTTTTTTTTTTCTTTCCAGCGACCTAAGAAAACTTTCGGCGAACGAATATATTTTCTTGACGACTCTCTCGCGGGCGTATACCGTTAAGAAATTAAAACTTTGGCTCTAGGATGTTTTGCGCGACCAGGAACAGGAAGGTTGGCCCGTTAACTTTTTGCACTGTAGCAAAACGCGAAAGTACCATAAGCGTCATACGGCGACGACGGCGGTGAATGTAATTCAGTAATTCAACTGCAGTAACCTTTGGTAGAAAACATTATTATATTCCCGTGCATTTACGGGAAATTGGACGTAGCCCCATAGAAAATTCACTATAAATTTATGACTATCTTCAAATGTTTTATTCTCTTTAACCCTCTTCTCAGCCATGTTACACAGCGATAACACATTTCTCCTACAATACAGTGGTCCGCGGTGCGTACGTACAATGCATCTTCGTTGTACCAGCGTACACGTAATTTTGTAATTCATAGTTTGCCAGGAGTCGCTTTACGGGACTAGGAGATGAGAGATATTTTCAAATCCAAATAAATCCCTGACATTTTTTACGAATCTCCACTTTATCACTCGAACAATGAATCTCTAATGACTCCGTCATACCCCGAACGATAATTAACAAGAGGGAATGATCAGTTTTCGATTCGTAAGCGCGATGACGGTGGTGAAAGGAAATCGGAGTCCAATTCTAAATATTTATGGGCGCAATTGAATGACAACTAGAAAAAAGCAATCATAAATTGACGAAGAACTAGAAAATTCTCGCGTAATGAACAACTGTGCTCCAATTCCATATCACTGTATATAGCTTTCATTTTATCGATCCGATTCGTACGGTTTCAGTCTCGTACGGATGAAATCCAATCACTTTTAGCGAACAATAAATATCTGTAAAATTCAGTGGAATCCCCCCAAGCATCTTTCGCGTTCGATGAATTGCGGATCGAACAATTTTTTTGGAATCTCCACACCTGCTGAAAGTTCACCTTCGTCGCGCCACCATCGATCGAGTAATTGAAACTGTCTCGACAAAAACGTCATGAGGCGCAAGAAAATTTGTTGAAGTTAACTTTCAACCGTCAAACCGTCACTAGGTATGGGTTATTCGCGGTGCACATCGATCCTATCCAAAGTCGGCTCCCTTCATCTTACGTTACAGGTGCCTTGAAATGATCCGCACGGAGACTTCGCGGTAATGGTCCTGGTAGCTCAGAGCGAAGGGGTCATCGCTTGTGTTTGAATGCTCGCTACTTTGGGGAATTAGTTCTAGTCCTGAATCTACGATCTTCGGGGTTGCCCTGGTAACGGAACTCACAATTAGTTAGCCCAGGGCCCATAAGCAACGTAAAGGACCACCCGATGACTGCCTCGCGAATATCGCGTAGCTTTTTCCCAGCGTTTCACGATAATCTCAAATTCCCGAGAATAAAATTGATAGACGTTGAAGTAATAACCGGTCGGAGTACCTACGTGTATACGAGTTAATTTATTGATTCAACACGCCTCAGTTTCTTGCTCAAAAATCAAGCGCGATACTTTGAAGTTGAAAGTAGAAAAGTAGAAGAAACTAGTTTCATGCTCGAACCAATTAAACTTTGGGAAAGACTACGGCAGCAGCTGCTGACCGTTTAAACTATTCAAACGAGGACGTCTGGAATAGTGGCATGAAAAACTAGTTGACATCTCTTTGATGGAACTCCGGTCACCCACCACTTCCACTTCCGATTCGAATCCACTCTTTTCGTCAATAGCTGTAGATCGACCGTGCGGTGGACACACGCGCCCGTATTTCCGTCCACCCACATGTGTCCGCCGACCGAACTGCACCGCTGCGTAGGTGGAGAACGTATCGTACAATCAACAAAAGGTAACCGGAACCCGAAACACGTAACTGCCGATTCCGAAACCCAATTGAAACCCACCAGATTCGAGTTTGGTATTCACCCCGGTCGACAATCAGCTTCGTTCTGTATCTGTCGCACTCCCTCCGCCCCCCCGGTTCCCTGGATTAGCTACCTCTACTCCTCTTTCTCCATCTCTTCCGCTCGGTAACACCGCGATTGGCTTGTGCCCGAGTGGGTTCGCCGTAACTTTCACCGATCATTGAAATGACTCCACTAACGACTCGTTACCTCGAGCACCTTCCATCTTGGGTGCAGGTTACCCATTATTCGACGGGAGTAGTTAGTTACCCGCGGTTACAGACACCCGCACCCGCGCCCGCGCCTTCGACAAGTGTTTCATTTCGACCGCTAATTGGATGCATCTCTTCGCGCGTCGTCGGAGCCGGGTATATGGCTATGGTTTTCAAAAACCCAAACACCCTCCGATGGGAATTGAAAGGAAGATAGAGAAAAGTACAAACAGAGAGTGAAAAGGAAAAAGTAGAAGGAGAATAAGCGCACCGGCTCTTGGTGATGAAATAAAAGTTCTTCAAAGGAATCGGCTCCTCGAAGTCAAGAGTGTTTCCCTTTCCCTCCTTCTTTTCAGAGTTTATCACCTCCGTTTCTCAGAGACGGAAGCGACATTGAGCCAGAAACAGAAGCCGCTCGCATTGAAATTTCAATAATTGCGCTGTTCGACGGTTGATCTACTTACCCGGCAACGAACGACGTCTCGAAACGCTCGGCAATTATGTAAAAAATTTCCCGTTAGTTACTAACGACACAAGTTTATCTCCGTAATAAATTTTTGCTTTCGAAGCTGCTCGATGTCCAGGTATCAGGATTGATCGGCGCATGACAATTTCGGTTAATTAGTACGAATGATATCAATCAAATCACTGACAATGAGGGTATTTCAGAGGTCGGCGAGGTTCGGCGAAACTCGGAGCGACAAAACGTTTTTTATTGAAATATTTACGAATGTTAATAGAGCGCAAGATTCGATAACATTTCTGTGTTATCTGACCGGCGTGTGATTTCACTTTGGTGTCATCAGAAAGATCACGTGACTTTTTGATCATCTCTCTACTCGACTGTTCTGCATGACCCCCCTTGAATTGAACACGCTACATTTGATACTTGTGTAAATTGAACAGTAACAAAAACACCCATTATTTCAAACTCTGTTTCAATGTGGGAACGCGACAATTTCTCTCGAGTCTGGTCGGAAACGGAGGTGTGCCTTGGTACAACTTGGACAATTTTTGAAATACATTCGTTGGAATACATTCGTCGCCCAATGGACTACATTTCTGTTTGTCATATTTCTTTCAACTACCTATTCTCTTGCACTCGGGTCTGTTTTTTATTCTTCCCATCTTTTCGTTTCTTCCTTTATTTTTTCGCTCGAAACTTTTGAAACGGAATATTTCATTTCCTCAAAGGCACTCTCACGTAGCGACAGCACAAATCGTAAGCGAATTGTCAATTCACAGTGTCAACGGTATGTTCAGAATGGAAGGTGAAAGAACACAGCTTAAAAAGTAAGAGGAATTCAAAAAGGTTCTACTTCAACGACGGCGGGAGTCACGCTCCCCTGGGCTATTGGTGACATTGCGATGTCTAAATGTATTTAGCAGTTAACTTTATAGGAGACATCGTGAAAAAAACTGCCTTTTCCGCCAAACGTGCCAAGTGACGCTTTCGGCGCGACGCGACGCCTGAAAGTCGGATAACTCAGATTCGCTATATTTGCTTTTCCCTGCAGACGTTTCCAACGCACTTTTAAGACGTCCATGTATTTTCGAGGGCACGCGCATGTTCCCCCGTACGAAATTTCGGCCAAACCCGTGAACTCTGCATACGTCTGGCGGTACGACGCAAGGTAATAAGAAAAAAAGACAATCCAACGAACGAACTCGCTTACTTACGTACATCTAACAAGTTTCAGAATTCCCAAATTTCTTTGCCAACGTGGTTTTTCCCCGCGGCTAATTGTAAAGAGGTTTTGCGAGATAGCTCTTCAGTTCTTGAAAACCGACGTCTCGCGAACCAAGAACTGCATCTGCTTGCGTCCATTTACCCCGTACCATCCCTCGTTCAACTTCTTTCAGCAGTAAAAGTGTAAAACGAAAAGCTCAAGAGATGCACGCGGCCTGCACGTTCGAGAAAGTAAGTGTACACGCTAGATACCGACGAAATAGCGTACCGAACATCGAGTATAACCCAGCCTCAGTTTCTCCTCGAAGGAAGAATGTTTCGCACACTCGGTGGGTTCGTTGAGTCGGCAGGGAATATTGGAAATGCATCAGTCCTAAAACATTTCCACGAGTCTCGTGCGCTCGCGGTAGTACCGACGCCGGCAACGGCGGCACCTAAACACTCGGTAAATACTAACATACTGGTTGAGTAAGGGCTGAAGAGGTGAGAGAGGTCGGTGAAGGGGGTGAGTCAGAGCCAGAGCCGGAGCCGGAGCCATCTAAGCAGCGCGGAAGAGCGCGCGGATGATGTTATGTTATGCGAGCGATACAAATGGCAAATCGATCGCTCCCCGCCCGCCCGGCTGCACGTACATACATCTACGGTGAAAGCGCGTTGTGCCGAGTGCCTTTGTTCAAAAAGTATGTCAGAGAAACGGGGTTTCAAATCCATCGTGCGATCAATGTTAAAAGTTTTCATTCGATACCGCGGCGGATCCACTTTCATTTCTCTCTTATTATTCCAACTTGTTCGTAAGGTGTAAGCTGCAACGGGGCCACCTGCGGACTGGCGAAAGCGAGGCCGAAACACTAGGAATAGGAAAGGTGCCGACCGTGAGTTATTCCATTGCGACGTACCGTACCTATATATGCTCGGGGTAATAACGATTCCAAAATGATCGATACTTTTGTCGCATCGAGAAAGCCCAGTCATCTGGCTAATGGAATAGGAATCGGTTCGCACTTTCGTTCGCTATTTTAGGTGGAGTAATATCACACGTGACGTAACGTTAGAATTTTATCCGACTCCCTTCGGGACCACGCGCACCCTACACAAATAACGCGCACGTAACGTCAGGTTTTACTCGAAAACTCGTCGACCGTGGTATTCGAAATTTGTTCGGAGGATGTACTTACGTATAGTCGCAAAGGTAACGTAATATACCTATTTTCATCGCGATCTGGATTATAAATTACATCGAAAAACCTTCGGGGTTACTATAATTGCGGAGGAATTGAATAGCCGGCTGAATGAAAACGGCAAAAAAATAAATAACGGTATCAGAGGGAAATAAGCTGAGAAGGAAATACGTGGAACGGAAAAAATAGGTAGGTGCTGGGAGAACTGGGGCTTCAATCCGTATGATAAACCTGACGCGAAAGATATGAGGCAGATTCGGAACTACCGGTAGCGATCTTTTGACTCGAAGTACTTCCGGTGCTAAAAATCGATCGTCTCTAATCCAAATTCTGTAGGAAGTATAGATCACCGAAGTTCCGCGAATGAATTTTGGGAGAAAAAAAAGTTTTCGTCCTCACGGTTCCCGTGGAAAGTCGAATGAAAATCTGACGACGAAAAACGGGTGGCTGACGACGCGTCGTACATTAAAACTCATCACGTGTCGCCGTACGGCCGAAACAGGCGCCTTATTCGCGAGGGTAAATGTTGGAAAACAAACGCGGTCGTCTGTTTTCAGCGAGTCGAATGTACCGCGAGTATAGCCGTGTAAACAGGTTCGAAGAAACGTCATAATTTGGCGAGTGTCCATTCGATTTGCACGAAGAGTCGTAACGACTGTGGAAACAGCCGAAGCAAAACGATCGACTGTGAAATTGAATCGGGAATATCCAAATTCGAAACGGAACCGAATGAAACACGCTCCGGTCGGCTATCCACACATCGACGGGGGTCGAATATCGGCCATGGAATTGTTTCAGAAGCATTCCAAAAGCAGCTTCGGCTTCATCTGCGATTCCGAACGCATACAAAGACAATCTCTCTCCGCCCTATATGTATAGCCGCGTACACTCCGATCGGTCGCTCTTTGAAAACACGGATAATTCCACCCACGAAATCCGGTGCGGAGACGCGGGAGTAACATCGAACGTACGAGGTGAAGAACCTGCACGTCTACACGTACGTGCATATCGCATGCATACACACGCGTGCGTTCTCCGTGCAGAGTATAAACGCGGAACAGTCCAAAGGCACAAAAATGTAACTCCGGCGATGTTCTCGCGGCGTAAACCACCTGACCGTGTGTAAGCTCTGTGGCAAGTTATACCGTCTCCCGCACCTGCTCACACGGTTAAATATTTCTCCTATTTATGGAGAAAATTAATATGTTATTTAAAGCGCAAATCTTTCAACGGTATGAATTTCAGTTATACGTATGTTCCGAATCTGAAACACCGCACGATTCTCGCAACTGCGATGAGAAACTACAGCGGGTACCGAATGCATCCCCGTTTGATGTTCTTTGAAGAGAAGAGACGCGCCTCTCATCGCGTAATCTTTCCTAAAAATTAGAAAACCGAAAGGGTCGAAGACGATTACACCTCTTTCGTTTTGCGACGTTGGCGATGAATTTGTACGGCCTGACGCAGATTGGGAGTTGGGGAAAGAAGGGAAAAAAAAAAAAAAAAAAAAAAAAACAAACAAACAAACAAAAATGAAATCGTACGCGTGTTGGCTCGTGAGTAAAAAATTCGAGGGTCTCACCACGGCGAGGCGAAGCTCACCAATTGAGCAAAGTTGTCCTTTTAGAGGTGATCCGATACCCCGTTTTCTTGTCACCGAAAAGGGAACTAAACGGTGCACGGATTGATCCGTCAAACTTTGCACAATAGAGCGCTATTCATAACGCGATGTGGGACGTAGAAAGAATGGACGGAGGTAGCGTGAAATCTTAAAGTCAGGGTACAATAGCTTTTTGTAAACCCTCAAAGCCGGCGAGCTCGCGAAGCGATAATACAGGGCGAAGAGCCCTAGATTCCAACCCCTCGACGAACATCTGAAAGAGTACGGCATATATTTTACAACATAGGAAAAAGTCTGCGACCCGCAATCGAAAGGTGGAGAGACACCCGCGCTGTTCGTAGTGTATCATAGGTACGTAGGTACAGTGTAACCCCCACTGGTAGAGAAGAACACTCGGAGTGTCCTTAACCTGTCCTATACGTCCAGGTAAGTATGTGCGTTCCATTCGGTCATCCGATAACCTAAAGAATTTTTTCCCCACGATCTTCGTATTCGGAATTTCTGTAGCTGGGCACCCCTTGAGATTTTCAGGGTGTCTCCTAATACTCGCTTATTCGGTTAAGTCCGCAGTAAATTCCAACTGCTATAGATTTTATCTCTCAGCGTTATCGTCATTCCTCGTTATCCGTCTCTCTGATTGGCTGCTTTTTCTTTTTCTATCTTCCCGAGTACAACAAACTACAGAGCAACAAGCTACGCTGGTGATATCCGGTGGTGGTGCGACGAAGAGGGAAGAAAAAAAAGAGTAAAAAATGATAAGGGGCTAGAGCAACCGGCTGGAACGTGCAGGGTGGCTTAATACACGAACTCTACTCAACTTTATGCATATACCGTCTTATTCCATCGCGTTGAGGCAAAGTAGGTACCTTATATTTTCAAGTTTCATCAAAATTTATTTAAGTTCGTACAGTCGAGGCCGTGCAACGTTAAAAACTCTTTGAGTGAATGCGAAAAAATCAACTAAAGTAAAGAGAGAAAAAAAATGGAAGGAGGGGGTGAAAGAAGAAGGCTATACGGGAACCTCAGAATTCGTAAAATTTTCCGACGAACAGGGATTTCATGGGGTAGCATCGAGGTACCTGAAAAACGGTCCGCAAAGTGCGTCGCTACACAAAACAAGGACAGAGGAATTCGCGCGGTTCCAGCTCCGAATACGAGGTGTGTAAAGGACCGCGATTTAATTACTTACGTGTCAAAATTATATTTATGCTAATTAGGGGCAACTCTATGTTACCTCTTTCCCACTTCTCCTCCTCTCTCCTCTCGTTTATTTTACCAGCATATATGTATACGTTATACCCCCACACACTATGTACGTACGTACGTACATCCAGAGCTCGGGCAAAACTCCGATACCCCGACGCAACGAAGCCGGGGCATTTATCGCAATTTTCGTAGTTGAATAAGTTTCAAGATAAGCTAATTAGCGCAGGACAGTGCGGCGGGTTCAACCATCGACCGCTCCAACTTCACTCACCCCTGGTTTGCCCGACGAGCTTTTAGAAAAAATCCCTTCTCAACGACATATCTTCTACTCGCGATTATCCAATTCGAAATTATATACGGATCATGCCACCGCTCCTCGGATATTATTTTTATTTTCACTCTGTTTTCCTTTCGGTAGATGGAAATTAGGGATAATACTTTAGTCCCTTTATCTTGTTTCTTCCCACTTTTTTCCCCTTTTAATTTTCTCCTATTTACATGAATCATGAAACCCGTGCCGATTCCCTGAACTATACGAACGCAGCGGTGGTACAACACACAGGTATATTCGTACGGTGTACACGTACGATGCACGTAACTATAGTATATATCTACGGCTACCCCCGGTTCAACATTTCCGCGATGGGATTTATTCCGGGGCGGACAATTAGCCAGATATTTATGTGCGGCGAGAAGCACGCTATCGTCGAAGGTACGCCGAGTCACGATCGCCTCGAACGAACGGAAAGCCCCGGCGATCCGCGATGCTTCGGTTTTATTTCATCCCCGCGTGAGGCGCAGCCCCTCAAATCCGACAAATTACAAGCATCCATTATAAACCGCGTGATGTAGCCTCCAGAGAGAGAGAGAGAGAGAGAAAGAGAAAGAGAAAGAAGAAGATGAAGCGAAATGAACAATGCAAAGTCCGGTTACGCGTCGTATCATTCAACTTTTATACTTCGCGATCCGGAATTATCCGCGGCGAAATTATTCACAACAACGTGGCGAGCTCAGGTGTCGAGCAGCGCGGCTCGGATGATACTTCTATCGATTATGCTGCTCAACAATGCGTCTAACCGAGGAAAGCTGATTAGGAAGATGCGCCATTTATCAATCAATTGGAACTCGGACGGTTTCGCGTTGGATATACCGTCATCAATTATGCTCCGCAGTTATATACGCGCGGTTATCGTTGGCTTAGGCAAAAGTGCAAATCTCCCATGACGGCGGCGAACGAAATAATAACAACAACAACGATAACAATAACAAGAACAATAATGGACCGCGCAACGATAACAACTCCGTAAAATAATGAGCAACGGTAACGGGGGTCAAGAGTATTGTACACAGTTGAAAAAGTGCGGGTTGTCGGAACCGCGAACGGGTGGTGCATTCAGCTCTGGGGACAGGGGAGGTTCGGCAGACAACCGGGTCAACGACATCCTTAAGGATATCGACGAACTCCGCTAGCTCGTACGGAAACACTAGCGTCACTTGGCTCAATCCCGTCCTTCGGGAGAGCGCAGCTCCAAGGTAGACCGGGAAAAGGGAAAGGGCGGCCGAGCGCACTGTAGAGAAATACCGCACGATAGGGACGCGCGGAGGGTTCGGGTAATGGTTTCAACTTGGCGGTCCCCCATGCCCAGCGAGGCCCAAAAATCCCAAGAGCTAATGAAACTTTACCCCGATCGATAAGGTATTGGCTTTTTATCAAGTTTTCAACAACGGTTTGTTCAAGGAGGTCAGAGAAAGTGGGAATCCAAAAATAGGTGGAATGAAAAAAAGTATGCGTACGCGGAAAAAGAAATATCGAATTTACCATAAAGTTGGAATCGGAAGTTTTGGGAAAAAAATGAAGACAAAAAAACAGAATCGAACAGATCGGAAGAGATGAAACTTCGAGAATAGTCGGGGACCAGGAGCCGCGAAAAATATAGCGAGGTGCAATCCTTCCAAGTATAATACACAAAGGACCACAATTCAATCGGAAGTGGATTTTTATTGGATCTTCGGCGAGGTGCGGTTGGGGTTTAAAATAACGTATAGAGCAAACTTCCAACTGATGTCACGGAAGTAAGCATGAAAGACGGGAATAAAGATCCGAGATGTGACCCTCGAAAGTCGGATCACGACTCTCATTGTTAAAACACATTCGCGATTGCGACGGTCGATGGAAATCTCGCTTCCCCATATCCAATCTGGTCCAATTCGATTCTCATTGGTCTGCATACGTCTATATCGTATAACTGTGTTGGTACTTCGTTAGCCCACAGCAAGATGTGATTACCACCGTTGCCGTGCGGGCAGAGCTAATCTGAGAACAGGCTTAGCTGTCCATTACCATATTAACCGTGATTGACTTAAGAGGATTTCAGTGTGCGGTAGTAATTGTAAATTTATAACGAACAAGGCTGCACCTGTGCACCCTATGTTCGAGGGAATTCGGAAATACCTCGAACTATTTGCGGCTGATCGTAGCGTTCGTTGTTTGATAATTTATTATTTTTTTTTTTCACAGAGGAACATAGCAGCCAATTGACGAATATTTCGTACGCGAGAGCAAGAGAGACCACCCGGTTTCTCAAACTCCTGAAGGAGTCGAGAAGTTCGCGTTGCCATCCGTCACAACGTTTCGCTCAATGTCCACGTTTCCTCGTACCAGAGTCCTCCTTATCCTCGACATTATCATAATGCCACGGAGCACTACGTGACGAGAAAGATGTATCACCCTCACCACTTCGCATCCAGACTACGTGAAATGTTATGACTCTGTTACTCGGATTGTTACTTAATTGATATACGTGAGGAGTATACTTTATCGAGGATAAAAATTAACGAGATATACCGACGCCGGTGGATGCCGAATTACACGGGTATTTATATTATAGGTATAGCGTACGTCTGTTTCGACTAGTTGCTGAAAATAATCGCGACGAATCCGCCGCTACCCGCGGTACAATCTGAACGATGATTCAGGTCGACGAATTATAAACAGGTTACCACCAGGCAGTCAATATTACAATTTAACTCGAGAGTCAGTTGCCCGAAAGCTCTGTATAGTTTATCCGGAGATTAACCTCATCCCCCAACTTCTCGAATCAACTTCGTTGGACGACCTACGATGTTCGGTGGAATCGCTACTGACGTCGCCATGCTCAATGAGCCGAGTTCAAGTGACCCATTAAACGCGGCTCACTCAACCGTCTTATACTTTCAACGGTAACTACTTGGCAATATTCATCTAAAAATTCAAATTCATTTTTTAATGGCTCCTTTCCTCAATAACGAATTGAGCTGCATTAAATTCTTCCACATTATAGTCGAGGAATTGCGGGTAGGGGCCGTAAAGAAACAAGTGTAAAAAAAAAAAAAAAAAAAAAAAAAAAACAAAAGGAACGAAGGAGAGGAAGAAGCGAAGAAAAAAAAAAACCAAAGTTCAACGAAAAGTCCTGAGAATGTCCCGCTCCGGAGAAAACAGGTCGACCTGCAGAAGCCGGTTGATTCGTATAGGATAGGAAAGAACCTCGGTTGGCTCGGAGCCAGGCGACGGATAGACAGACCTATACCGACAGATAGACGCGGGTTTTCTTCTACTACGGGGCCCCAAGTAATAATCCTAACTCGCAGGTTAGCTGGGCTTAATTAGAACAGGGGTTACTGCCGCTACTGTGGCTGTCGGTTCGCTGGTTTCCCACCCAAAGTAACATCTCAGCTATTTCATTCCCTCGACCCACAAACCGTCTTCGAACCACGAATTCAGCCCCGATTATTATAACGAGATATAACGCCGCTCCTCCGTTGTGCCGATGACCATCGCTGTGCCCTTAGGGGGTCGTTTACGTCGTAAGGATCGACGGTTATCATTCACGCGGATGAAGCCACCCGAACCACCATCCTGAACCGGATATTGTTACGTAGCGAAAAGATTCGTTGTATTTAAAAAACTCGGAATAGAATTTCAGGGACATTTTTAGGCTTGTTGATTTTTCATCGAAAAAAAATTTCCAGAGAACAAGACGGCGGATCGGGGATACTCGAGTTGTTTCTTTTCTTTATTTTTTTTTTTTTTTTCCAAGTTGCAAGCGGTAGAATTAGCTCGTCGCTTCGGTAACGCGCGACCATGATACCAGGGCAGTTTACAGCTGTTACAGTTTCTTGTTCGAAAACATTTTTTCCCTCGACTTCCGTTTCGCGATAAATCTCTATACCATTTCAGAGCAGTCGGATTAAGGGGGAAAAAAAGTCCGTTTATACCCGACACGCTTAATTCTGAATCCACGTAACGGACATTTTTCCCCCCCTTTCTTTCATGGAACATTTAATAATATGACAGAAGCCGCCCGGGTGTAATCTGAAATATAAAATCTGGGTCAAACGAAATCGAATGACCATTGGAAATTCACTAATTGCCAGAAGGCTCTGGTACACGGTTCTTTGTTTTCAAAGGTAAAATTTTTAATTGCGACAAATCCCCTGATTACCCGCCATTAAACTACGTGTAACGACGCCGGCGTTACACGTATAACAAACTTTATCCAGTTCTTTCATAATCCACCATTGCCTGGGTAAACTGTTGAGCCGCGACGATGGCGGGGTGACGATGGGGGTAGAAACGCGCCGCTCGGCGTCGGTGAAGAGGGGTTGCAACACTCTTCCCTCATTTACCGTTGAAAGGCGCCAGAGAGCTCGACTAAAGAGACCACTGGCTCTTTTTTGTCGTCATTCAAAGGCCCCCAATGAATACAAAGAAGTAGAGAGAAGAGAAAAAAAGAAAAAAAAAAAAAAAAAAAAAAAAAGGAAAAAGGAGTGGAGACGTGTTCTTCGCAATTGGCAAATAATGGCTCCATGACTTGAGCTAAAGTTCTACTCAGAATTGATTAATCAAACACCCCTTTTTATCCGGTGTCTTTGTAAAAATTCCGTTAAACCGCAACGCGAAACTTTTCGCTCATTCATATCTGACAGAAATATTCTCCGACTGAATACGTCGGATAAAAGCAATCTGACAATCGACTTATCAATTTGGGCTTACGTCGAAGAAGATTTAGAGCTTTTCATTCACGCCTCGAAATGCAGCTTGCACTTGGCATATCCGCCACCGACGTGACGTATTTTATATACATTGAACGTATATTTCACGGTAGATATCCGACGATGAAACTCAAATAGCGAGTAGAATATGTTGCGCCTAATATTTCTTGGCGTAATACCTGCACACCCTCGGAATGTGATTTCGCTCACAGTGGCGCGGCCCCGCTATTGCAGGATATGTGTATTTTGGTGCTTACTTTAAACACCCGTATAGTCAGCGGCATGTATAGAGCTCTAGAGCAAAGGTTTAAAACTAAAACGGGCTGCACTGCTAAGCACACGTGCAAGCACATAGTCTGCAGACGCTGCCCTCTTCTTGGATGGGTACAAACTCTCAAAGCATATCTGCGCCGGTGGATTTCTTTATTTGTCTTTCGGCGACAAAGATAACAGCTTCCACCTTTACGATGTCTTTTGTTTGACTAAAATAAAAGGAGAGGAAAATAAATAGAATAAAATAAGGATAGGGGGAGAAAGCAGAAATAGGAGAGAAAAAAGAAAACGAATATCGCGTAACCTAGCGGAGCGAAAATCACACCGATCTTGAAAGCGCGGCTAAGATCTTCGGATTTTTCAAATACCCAACCGTCTTCTAAGCCGGAACTAAAGGTGCAAATGAAAAGGAAGCCGAGGTGGAAATGGCGAGAGATGGATAGAAATACTGCTCCGAGTTAGCCGTCTGCAAAGTGCAAAGCGATCGCAACGGCAAAACTACCGCGCCAAATCTAACAGCCAGTTTCAACAGTCTATGTTAATCGCTTTTAATTACCCGAGTCGCACACCGAACGCCGTACACTCCGTGGAACGCACGCCTCTTTCGTGGACGTGCAACTATTGATATGACGGACAGATGAGAACGGATATAGACGCGTGTAACATCCGATTGCAAGTGCACCGCGGTGTGCTCTGAAATCTCTAGAGCTGATAATGGTGCACTTAATGCCATCCGAGGGGTGCCCCAGTTACTTTTCAAGTAACCACGATTTTACAAGCACGTAGAGTGCATCTCTAGAGTCTATCCGATTTTCACTCCAATTAACGAACGACAGATTTCCGATCGAGCCACAATTTTTTTGCTCGTTTATTCAAAGAATGTGGCCTACGAATTTCATTCGCCTACCGCAAAATTATGAAACGATCCAGATTTATGTTTGAGAAAACAGAAGAATTGGAAACGGAGAAATTCATAAGGTTATTCCCTCGAGCTGCAGTCTCGTTTCATGTAAAACGTCACCGGGAACTCATCGGCCATATCCGTTACATCAGCGATATAAAAGTTACTTCTGGACTCTACGAAGTCGGTCAGAAATTGTCAAGCTTTTCGATGGTCCGATAGAAGGAGACGTAGTCGTCTCATTGTCAGTTCCGATATTTTTTATTATTCAGCAAGTCATCTGAAATTGATGTACTTTGAGTATAAAAATTTAAGGCCACGGGAAATGTCACCGCTTCTCCGAAACTTTATCTCGCGATCTTGACCGTCCTGGGCGAATAAAGTTGGACCCCGTTGAGTACCGCGGATCCCCTTGAGTCCAACTTTTGTTGGCTGTCAAACGAAAAAGACACGGCTGCGGTAAAAAGAGAGAAAAAAAAATTGCCTCGAAACGCGCGCGTCGGCCTTTCAATGTCAACATGAGTTCGATCCGATTTACCGCGGTGCATCATCGTATCTCCCTGTCGTTGAAAAACCGACGTCGTTACAATCCGGTACCGGGGTACCTATACGCAACGTGTTTCGCCCACCGAAACACTCTCGAATCGACCCGGATCCGGCGAACTAGTAATACGTACGCGCTCTCCCCCACGGGTAGAAACTAGTTTTCAAGCAATTTCATGCGAGGCTTTCGTTACACCCCTAAAGGAACAAGCCTCGTTCTACGCCGGAAACGATTACCAGGGAAGCAGGGTCACCGATCTTGTCCCAGTATGAGGTATACCATCGCGTGACAATAAATCAAAGTCCTAGTGGCGCGCCCGTTATATAAGCTTTCCGTTTCACGCTCTGGGCAAACTGACCTCGGCCGAAGTGAACCTCCAACTTTACTCGCTAGCCACTCGTGCATCGGTCGGAGGAAAGTCCTATTTCTCTATTTCCATTTCTTATCAATAGGTCTTTTTTTTTTTTTTCTTAATAATGTCAGTCGTTTTTCTCGCTTGTACATTTCCGCAGTTATTGAAATAGTTTTCGATCGGCGGATAAATTTTTCTTCGAGTAAAATCGGAAAAAGATGTTTCGGAAACATGCGAATTCAAGGAGTTACGGCGTAGAGGAGCGTTGAGTGAGAAAAAAAAAAAAAAAACCGTATAAATAAATAACTTGATTGAACAGAGGCAAATACTTCGCGCGGTTCAGACTGGGGAAAGAGCTGCTTCAATGCCCTATTTGTCAGAATCTCTCCGCTAGCTGACTGAGAGAAAGTAACAAAAAAGCACGTTATAGTATCAGAAACGAACTTTTCATCTCCGTCTCCCGATTTCTACTTGGCATCCTCGAGTTTGAGAGCGTTGACGTATTCCGCTTTCGTCAAGAAGATTTCCGCTATGTCTAGTTTTCAGATGTATTTAAAGTAACGTCTTTCACCCGCCGGGTACTCAGCCCTCCATAACTCCTCCCGCAGTCTTAAAGAGTACCGCACGTATACGTGGAGTAAGCAAGCCTGAGTGACGTCACGGACTAATATTACCTGACAAAGACGTATCGAGCGAGCGCTAAGTGTGAAACATTATAGCGCGAAGAACTCGACTCTCGCAAGTGTCTGGGTGTTACGTATATATCACATATTTCGAATATAATGAATAACGATAACGATAGTAAAAAAAGAATCCACTACATAACGCCGGTTAACAACGCCGGTTAACAACGCAAATATTAACGTCGTACTCGAGATTCGATAACTTTCGAAGCCATCGAATCGCGGAGGGTAGGTGGTGGTAATTATTCGTCGCGTGCTCGATGCCACTGAGCCGATTAACCTCGTCCACGCACCCCGGAAAGCTCTCCTCTGCCCCCCCCCCCCCCCCCCCCCCCACGGCCACCTGCCCCTTCGACTCCATAGTTCTGTTTGTTTTACACGAATCTCCGAGCAAAACAGAAAGAGAGGGGTCGAAAAGCAATGTATCATGCGAAACGTAGGAAACCCGACGGGCTTATCACGCCCACGACCTTTCGGCAAAAGCTTAATCGAGCAGGGGCGTCGAATCTTGGGTTACCTCGGTTGGTTAGTCCAGAGAAATTATCTTCCTAACCGATGAAACGAAAGAGGCGGGGATCGAGTCCGAAATAGGGTACACGCATACATCGGGGGTAGGGAAACCTATCGGAAGAGGGGCCGAGGGTAAACGCGATTAAGTGAAAACGAATTTCGAACCACGCGAGAATTTACCAACTGATAGATTAATACAGTCGAGAACAGTGGCATTGGCGGTGGAAAGTTTTTAAAAAAAACCCTTAACCTTATTCAGCTAGGTAACTAAACTCACTAACAAACTAACCGGTACACTTAAAAGTGGTTTCAGCTCCTCGTAACCCCACGGTGACTTAACAAGGCGCACAGGAGTGCTCTAAATTGTACTCAACCGCTCCCTCCCCCCCCCCCCCCCTCTGCCACCCCTTTTTCGCCATTCGACACACCTTCTCCGTTCCACCTCCCGGTTAGTCGCTACCTTCAAACTTCTCTTCCACCTTTTCGACTTTCTCGCCGAAGCTACAGCCTTCTCGCTGTAGATGGGAACGTATATTCCTTACTTTTACGCCCCTGGCGCCTTCGCGAAGCTCACTTTTAATAGGCTACTTTCGTATGCACTCGAACACCTCGAGGTTCTAACATGACGTGCGGTACACTCCCGCGGATATATGGTAGATGCCTCATTTTCTCAGCTACATGCATCGTAATATGCAGAGGAAACAATCCACCGTACAGCGATACGTATGCGTATAATTTAATATGCATGTGTGGATTCGCGAGAATTTTCACGGGGTACCGCGGATCGAGGTGTCTCAAGTTTGCGCCCCTGCGAATTACAATTATATAGTTGAACTGAAAGAGACGCAGCGACGCAGAGATTGATTTCCCTTCGTATCAGTTTTATCATGTTCTCAAGCAACGATATGTTTCGGAGCAGTGCGGCCGAAGTTTCTCTGATCCGCTGATTTTCGGGTGATCGATGTTTAGTTAACACTGAATTTACCGCCGCGGTTCTACAGTATGTAACACGTTTATGCAAATAAATGGACTTTGGTCAGGTCGCAAGCGAAGCGAACCCGGCGTTGAAATCCGCGCGAGACGCCTCGCTTGAATTAGAAACACATTTGCTAATGGACTACACGACGGGCCATCTCCGAATCACAATTAGCCTCGGACATTAGAGTGAGAATTTGCAGTTCACGTTAACTTTGCAAAACGATCTAGGACATAGAGTCTCGACACGTCTACGCGGTGCACTACCCTCTCACACCTATTCTACTATACATATAAAATCCCGTCGCGAATACACTTCCATTCAGTTTGACAAAATTCGCCGAAATCTTCGCCTCCTCAAATCTTTGGACACGTTATCGCAAATTTTTCCCTTCATTTCAATCATCGTTTATATTTTTTATTTTATTTCTCAAATATGGTAAACTCGGATGTAATGAAAGACGTTATCGCTATACGTTGGTATAGCTGCGATATTCCGGGATCAAAGAGGCTTTATAAACACCTTTCACGATGGTTCCTGCAAAGCCAGCGAAAACAGCCGCAACTCGGTTAGGTAGACTTCGCAACTTCTGTGTACCTACACGTGGGTGCTTTAAGGGTTATTATCTGTTATACTAATGGTCTTCAGGCCGTTATGTATCCAACTTCAGACCGAGGAAAATGCAAATTGAATTTAATTCGACGCGTTACGCTACGTCAGGTGAATGTTGCCGAGTTACGTGCGTCGGAAGTATACATATATTGCTACGCTCCGCCGTTTAGAGCACTGACTTTTCTATTTTATTTTTGTTGGGCGCCAAATCGTTTTCAACGATTAATAAAATTTGTAGAAATGGAAACTCTGTATCTCAGGGCGTTTGGAAATACTTCCCGGGTGGACCGAATAAATTATGAACCAAGGACACGTAGGAAGAAAGGATTGAACAAGGATATTTTTATTTTATCAAGGAACAATATTTAACTTGAACAGTATAACAGGAATATTCTTAACAGGAATGGGAATGCTTGGGACAATATTTAGATTAATCCCCTAGGATTTAATAATCTAGGTGCGGGGGAAGAACTAGACAGGCAGAGAGGCCGAAGCTCGGTCCGCGATGCTGTTGATCACCCTGACTTGTGACTATACCTCCTTATAAAATTGAGGGATTTATATCAAACCTCTTAATCGCGATTGTAAACTGGAAGTTAAAGACTCTATTTATGTGACTCTATTCAAGAATATGGATGTTGTAAGCCGGACAGGCAGAAAGACCGAGGTACGATCCGCGATGCCGGAACAGACAAAATCCAGAAAATGTAAACAAGCAAATGGGAAGCCGAGACAGGCAGAAGGACCGAGGTACAATCCGCGATGCTGGTCAACCCGACCCTACAGACAAGTTAGGAAGCCGAGACAGGCAGAAAGACCGAGGTACGATCCGCGATGCTGGTCAACCAACTTGTAGATCAAAAACTGTTGGATGGAAAGCCGGAGACTAACCACCCTTAGTGAGGTAGAGCACACTTGTGGCTATACCCCTTTACTGATTGAGGGATTTATATCAAACCTCTTGATCGCGATTATCAACTGGAAGTTAAAGATTCTATTTGTGTGACTCTACTCTAGAATATGGATGTTGTAAGCCGGACAGGCAGAAAGACCGAGGTACGATCCGCGATGCCGGAACAGACAAAATCCAGAAATTGCAAGCAAGCAAATGGGAAGCCGAGACAGGCAGAAGGACCGAGGTACAATCCGCGATGCTGGTCAACCCGACCCTACAAACAAGTTAGGAAGCCGAGACAGGCAGAAAGACCGAGGTACGATCCGCGATGCTGGTCAACCAACTTGTAGATCAAAAACTATCGAGTGGAAAGTCAGAGACTGACCACTCTTGGTGGGGTAGAGCACACTTGACATGGAGAATTTGGGCAGGTTATTAATTTATCTTGGGAGGTCTTCCCTAACGAGCGACCTACTTTGTTTTAGCCCTCTATCGGTTGTGAATCGAACCGATGTATTTAATATCTGATTTTCCATAGCCATCATGGTTTATTCGGGGCATCCTTTTCGCAAAACAAGTGAATGTTCCCTCACGGATGATCACCCTTACTACTTTAAAGTTAATTTTATTAATTTTATATTAATTAATTCTATTTCTTATGACCTAGGTAGGGACTATTGTACGCCACGTTACAATATGTATACCGTATATATACTTGATAATCATACGATATCGGAGCAACTAACAATAAAGAGAAAAAAGTATCCGAAGCCATTGAGATTGTTTTCACTCCGTCCTGAATCAGGAAACGAAGAGGATATAACGCTTACTGAAATTAGCGGGGGTAAATCAATAAAAAACACAACGGACTGAACTATGAATCGAGGAGTTTATCGGCTTTGTCCTTCCGGTTTCTTCTCTACCCGGCGGAACGTTGATCATAGCCATAAAACGGATCCACAGGAGAAATAAAGAGAAGGAAGAGAATACGATAAAAATTGTACAGAAAAGAAAAAGAGAAAGTAAAAAAATCAGTCCCCCTAGCTTGCAACCGATCGAGGGTATGAAAATAGCCTTCACCTGAGCAACGTCTTCGATTTAGTCCTTACCCATCGATGCTCGAACAAAGTCCCCAGGACGCTACGCGAATCTGTACAGGGTGAGAACCTTTTACACATAAAAGACAGTGTTTTGGGTGGCGGCAAAGGGTTGCCGTGAAGAAAACCCTTGACAAGGGTAGTGGAAGGGAACCCCTTCGTCTTGTCAGGTCGTCGAGCGAAGGTACCGGTGGGTGGTACGGCGGTGATACCGGTCGGAGCTACCGCCACACCGCATAGCAGCAAACTTATCTAATATATTCCCTCCCGACCCCCGTTATAAACTCCCCCTTGCACCCCTCGACTCCCTTACCCTCGATGCAAAGTGGCTGCGCAACGTATATCACGTGCGTTACATCCGCCGAACTATAGTTCATTATGTCGTCATAATTAGACTGAGATCCTCCCCCCCCCCCCCCCCGTCACCGCCCTACTCGACGCACTTAACCCACCAATGAGGCGAGTGCGTGCGGCGTTGAACGCGTTGACGTGGTTTCGTCTATGGGAACCCCTCTCCTACGATCTCCTCTTGTTTAATCTTAAGCTTCATTACGAGGAGCTGAGATGGTATCGAGCTTATGATTCAGGTTACCAACTCGTGCGTTCGCCTTATATTATACATGTAACTACAACCTATGGGCACACGCGCGCACACACGCGCGCACGCTCGTAGAGACGCGGATTCGTCTCTAGGTGTTTGCCAAGTTTATCATCTACGTACGCACGGTGGATAGGTATAGATGCTTTTGTACCCAAATTGTTATGGATTGCGGCAACCGCGTTATCTGCGCAGCTGAAGCTGAGGTGCGATCGACAGGAATAATAAACTAGGCTACGGTGATTAAATGGATGGCTTTGTATCTCGTACGTACTTGAGCAGTAATTGTAAATCGAATGTCGCGACATTTTACGTCGACTGGTCTTTCTAAAATCAATGAACAGGATCAACGCACGAGGACGATTGATCTATGGATTATGAGGAACATGTTGAAATGTAAAATTTCCGACGATTCGGAAGGTTCGACCTTCGTCTATACCTATTTTACAACGCTCGATTATCAGCGAGACGTTTTTCAATACCATTTTTGAGGCATCCGTCGACCCTGCGAAGCGCGTGTTTTATGTAAAGCTAGTGAGCTTTATTTCATCGATGCGCGACACGATTTTCCATACCGCCGATCGAAGTAGAACGCCCTTTGGCGAGGAGTATGGCTGGTATTTTATTAAAAACGAAACAAGTTTACTCCTTTCTATATTCGTGAAATGACTTTTGACGCGACTAGCTCTTTGAACCTTTCGCTCTCGGCTTCCTTTTGACTTTTTTCTTCTTCTTCTTTCTTTTTGTTTTTTTTTTCCTTCCACCCCTCTTCCGTAGTTCTGAACAAAAAGAGCGTGCAAGGTATAATCTCGATCAGAAACGACAGGTGGAACTGTCGTGCCTACAGATGAAACGGACAGCGTACAAAGAGACAAAGAAACCAATGAACAAAGAACCGCAACGTGACTCCCAATTATGGGAGTCCGCGCGTGTCAAATTGCGCATTTAATGGCAACGCCAGATTTTTTTAATTTCTGCTCGGTTTGACGATACAATACGCTCGGTTTGATACTTGTCGTCGGTACTTATTTCTGTTTGTAAGGCCCGAGCCGAAAACAATCCGACCCTTCCCTCCCATTCAATCCATCTCACCTTCTCGACCTTCCCCCACCTTCGTGGAAAAAGGTTCCAGAGATTCGGGTTATCTTCTACTCTTTGGTGAAACGGATCAGGTAGATCGCCCGCTACGGGCGGAACGCTGCCGAGCTGAAATCATTCCGCGTTCGTTTGGTCGGGACCGATTCCAGGGTAGGTGTGAGGTCCACACCTTTTTCTTTTTCGTCCACGTCCTACGTGACGCATCGGATAACGGATGGAACAACTGCCTTCCAAATTTTAACAGGGTGTATCCCTACGCGGAGATCTTCGTTACCAGAGGGTCGCGGCTCAGGTCAAATTGAGACACGGCGAGTGTGTTCCGTACCATGTATATCCCCTAGGACCGCATCGATCCCGCTACGCCGATGAAAATACCTTCTCTTCTGTTATTTATTCATTGAATTTTCTATTCTTTAACAAAAGCGCCGCACGCTTGCGCTCATCACGCGGCGACACGACGTTGTCTTTCTGAATTTGCGTTTTGATTTTTGGGGGGGCGCACGGTGAAAATGAATTCGATGATAAAACAGTCGAACAAAAAAACAAAAACAAAAAGTCGAAAGACAGGATTCCATTCGATTCTGATATCGGAGAATCACGGTACTTTATGCGTGGGCGATAAAAATGAGCGCACGATGTAGGTACCGCGTACTGCAGATCGTAGGGAAATAAAAAATAGCACAGAAAGTAAAGAGTAGGGAAAAGGAAACGAAGGTAGAATTGAGTAAAAAGTCTGGAAAGAAAGAGATTCAACGTTTCTCGAACGGTGCGCCAGGAACTGTAAAATGTGATTGGTCGTAAAATTGCGCGACTAAAGTGCCACGAACAGTAAACGGTTCGGGATTATCGCGTTTTTCGATACCCATACTGTACGGAAACGGTATCCTCGCGTCGTTACGGAGGAAAACTTGACCCATAACAATTTGAAGTCTGTCCAATGTTAGCGTTCGGCGACACGTTAATTAAAGTGATATCCGACTCAGGGAGGGTCAATTGTACCACATTTGCATCAAGCTCCTTGGAAATCGTTACGTGTTATCAACCTCGTGGAGAATCTAAACAATCGATCTCCTGCAAAGAGTCCAGTTACGCTCGTTGGCGAAAAAATGATCATAGAGTTGCCCCACGGTCATTGACAAATGCCCCTCCGGGGGTGGTCGCGTTCGGCAGGTGACGTGCGAGGTCGTCGTTAAGCGTTCATCAATAAACGTAGTCTAGGAACCGGCCCTCGGGGAGCCAGAACTCGGTTTAATGGGGTGGGTTGAAGCAATGGTATAGAAGAGGAAAGATCAACGAGCAGCGAGCCGAGAGCGCCGGTGGCGAGGGCCGGAGCGCGGGGCGAGATTTAATAAAAGATTGGTAGCGCTGCCCTGTGGATCGGGGCGTGCGTAGTGGTCCTCGAGCTTCGGGGCTCCCTGACCTCCAACGCCGGTGGTATCTCGTGTCGTAGGATTAACAACGGAGCTTTTTTTTCCCGGAGAATTGTCTCAGCCCATCGGAAATTCTGATAAAGGCTTTTAATTAACCCTGATTCGATCCGAGGGATGAAATTCGGTCCACAACCGAATCAGAGCCAACCGTACGGTTCGGTGTAAAAACGAAAAGAAAAAAAAACCAACCGGACTGGGTTCGAACCGAATCTCAAGTCCGAGAGATTCGTTCTTCGATAAATAGAAAACCCATCCGAATTTGAATAGGTGCTCTTTAAAGCATAACGGTGATAAAAATATCCATTAGATATAAGAGAAAAGAAAATGTTTCCCCACCATTTGGTAGAGTTTATCGGGCTTACCTATCTGACTAGCAAGTGGGTGATATATTCACTGTAAAAGTTTAGCCATTAACTAGTGGCGTGCCAAATAGTCGGTTCGGAATAAAAATGTCTCGACGGCGGAGCCGAGGGAAGGTATACCTGTTTAGATTCTAACTCGGGAGTCCCCCAAGTTTTTTCTTCAGTTGATCCATCTTTGGAGGTTGACAGGGGCGAAGGTGGAGCGTCGGAGGCGACAAAAAGCAAAATCTTTTCTATTCTACTCGGTTGAACTTTGCTCATAAAATCACCACGAAAATTTCATTAAGCGGTCGTTAAGTCGCGATCCGTTCCGAGATAATAGACCCTTTGGGTTGATAAACGAAAAAAAAACAGAAAAAAACAGAAAAAAAACAGAAAAAATTGGGACTATCGGACTAACCGCGTTTGTTTGCTTGTTTCTGACCTCCGAATCTACCGCGAACCGTTTACCCCCGATAAAGCTGAGAGTTTGTTTTACTAGGAACGATAAATTCGCGGTTCCCGATCAACATCATCGACTCGTAAGGCGTTGCCAACGCTTTCATCATCTACGTTTCGCCGATATAACCGCACGAAAAATGATTCTATAAAAGAGACGGAATCTTATCACGGTACGTTTGGCGTTCTTTCAACAAATCCCTGGAAATTGCCCAAATAAGCAAATAAGTAAATAATCATACATAGATGGGATGCATTAATTCAGGAAGTTCCTGGAAACAATTCAGCGACAAGCCATACCGTTGCCCTTTGGAGCTACGCAGGGGTGATCATGAATGAATTGAATTTAGCCGTAATATTCACACATACGTCACATTTTTTAATCCTCTGTTATACGCCACTCGGGGAATTCCAGGTAGTAAACAATTATCGAATAACCAAGCGCATTGATGACGATGATAGAAGCGAGTTGAATCAGCGGAATTTACGTATAATAGTTGACTAAAAGCTCGGTTTCGAAAGCTAAAAATTGCGGGAAAAAATGTCAGGTACCGAGAACTCGTTTGGGGTGATTACGCGGTGATATAGTGTTGTTTATTTCATCACATCGAATGATATTTCGTCGGGGGGAGGTTGATATTCTACATTATTTCCCCAATTGATGAAGCTCGAAATACCAAATACTCTCCCACCACTCTTCCCATAGTACTCTTGAACCTAAGATTTTTCAAATATTATGGTTTATCGATAGTTATATACAAATTTATTAACTGCTCCTCAACGGGGCGAAACCCGTGCAGCGGCCGTTGTGATTACGAATCAATGTTGATAATCCGTGCTATCTGGTGGGCATGTCACGCCAACTGCATCGAAAAATAATCTTCACGATTTTTTAAAACTCCATAATTTGAAAGAATAATAAGAAATGTTGGCCTAGCCGACGGGATATCGTTACTTTATTGGACTAATATAGAAGCAGTTAATAGCGAAAAACAAATTTTCCAATAGTTTCTCGAAAAAGTCATCAAACCGCAAAATTACCTAGTTTTGGAAAGCAAAGCGGTTCGTTCGCGTAGCGCAAAAAAAAAAAAAAAAAAAAAAAACTAGTCAGCGTTTAAGTCCCGTCGAGGTGGGAATTTTGTGGGTGTTTCGTTTCGTAGCAGCAGCGATAGTCCTGGTAGGTACGTTTGAACAATAGTAACGCGAAGTACGGCACGAATGCACTTTCGTGTTCGCCGCGTACGGAAGGAACGAGCGACAGCCGAGGTGAGCGACAAACGGGACACGGCGAAGAACAAACGATCGTGGACGATTCGCGTACGATGGCCGCGCGTACCTCGCGTGGCACACGCCACGTCCTTCGTTTTTTCCGACCCCGGCGATGTCGAGAAAGTGCGAGGAGAGGCGTTTCTGAAAGCGTCGGGACTCCTCGCATACCGTCAGATATCAATCGAGACATTTCCCAAGATTGAATCGACCTCATTCCTCGTCGGTCCGATACTTGTTAGCTCGTACCTGAAATCACCTTCACCGGGTCATGCGCCGTTCTCGTTTCTATTTTCACGGGATATGAACCGTTGTAACGGAATTCATGAGGTATAAACCGCCGTCGCGTGTAGCCGGCAACGCGTCTGCGAGAAACTCTTCTTCGTATACCCCTTCGCAACAACTCACCTTCGTCACAAGTCTCGGATTTCAGCTACTCTCAACTAATTTACCGACCACTCGGTATTCCACGTTCCACGCGGCTCACAATCAGCCACCCATACAGTAATTTTACTTCGAACTTTCTCGCGTTCAATGTTTCCGTACACAAAGCGCGCTTGCTTCTCGCTACCGCTACGGTTTGCCGGGGGTTATATATTTCGCTAACTTTCGACTCACAAAGACAGAATTTTCGCTGAATGACCCGTCATATAATATCCTTCAACGTTGCCCGGATTAAAGGGTTGAGAAAAACTCACCGTACCAAACGGGGAGGGGGGGGGGGGGGGGGGGAGGTGACATCGTCGCCGCCCTCCTCGCGGACTCGAGGATTCTCCCGACGAACTCCAATTCGGGATCCCGACTCTCCGTCTCATCATAGAGAGGGTCGAAATTTCGATTAACTTAAGCGAAATCAATGCGATCGAGGTCTCCTTGGGATAAAACGACTTTTATATAAATGAACTCCGCTTATCGTAGCGCCCACTTGCCCCCCGACCCCCCCGTTCAACCGCGCGCAATTTCAGTCTGTTGCAGTTTTCCGAGTTTCAAGTACTGTAACCCAGATATTTAGCGAGTGAACTGTATAATACGGTGAAATTCCACGTAGCTAGAGCCCGTAACGCAAAGTTCGGTAAAAACAAACCGCGATGACGGTCGGGCCCTCGACGCTGGCGTGCCTCCACTTAGTTTGTACAATTTTCGCGCTCCGACTTCGCCCGAAATTCTAAGGACTGAAAAATCAACGAGCGCGGAGGAGCGGGGGAACAAAAAAATAGAAAAATAGAAAAATAGAAAAATAGAAAAATAGAAAAATAGAAAAATAGAAAAATAGAAAAATAGAAAAATAGAAAAATAGAAAAATAGAAAAATAGAAAAATAGAAAAATAGAAAAATAGAAAAATAGAAAAATAGAAAAATAGAAAAATAGAAAAATGGAAAAATAGAAAAATAGAAAAATAGAAAAATAGAAAAATAGAAAAATAGAAAAATGGAAAAATAGAAAAATAGAAAAATAGAAAAATAGAAAAATAGAAAAATGGAAAAATAGAAAAATAGAAAAATAGAAAAATAGAAAAATAGAAAAATAGAGAGAGATGGGCGTTGAATTAACGCGCGTGTTTTACGAGCTGACGTTGGAACACGAGACCGTTTCCGAGACATTGTTTTTTCATTTGGCGCTGGAGAGTTCGCCGTAGTAATCTTCGGGTCGAATATATCCCGAGCTAGTATTTTATATGCGAAGAGATCCGGAATTCCTCTTATAAGTCTGGACTTGTGAACGGTGCATAATGTAAGAGGGACCCGACCGTGTTCCCCCTTCCCGGTTTTACAAAGTTCAGCAAAGACGAGTAAAAATTGGCAAAAATCCCTGCGCCCTTATACCAGCTAGTCCGGCGTTATACGTACAGCCGTAAAGTACTCGTGAACCGAGGATCGTCGCGGTTCCACAATTTATTAAAAGCGCATTCATTGTCAGAATGTTGCTGACGTGTCAGCGAGCCGGGATCGTAGAGCACGGCACTTGAATCCTGATGGCGCGTAAGTGTAGCTCGGGCGGAGCGAGCGAGAGGTATACATGTATATCGGGAAGAGGGATGACGGGGGGGGGGGGGGGCGAACGGAGGGAGAGAGAAACGGAGCAAGAAGGGGTGGCAGGCAGACTAATCGCGTCTAATGAGCCGCATCCCGTCGTCGGAGATTAAACCCAGCCGTTACCTGTAACTAAGTGGCTGCGTCATCGTTACACTGGCTCAAAAATTTCACCACCGTTGCTAATAATCTCACTCCGCGGCGCTCTCGAAACTCGAGCTTTGTTCCGCGAGCGGGAGAGTCCCGCGCCTTTATTCACCTGTGTTACAACCCGACAACAAACTGACAATGAAACCGCATTCGCACGTCGGCTTCGCGTATTTTACACTCCTCCGGCAAAATTCAACCCCCGTACAGCGGCGGCATGGGTACACGTACGACACACCGATGCGGAACGGGGTAAAGAACCCGCGAGGCGCACAGCTACGCCGTGTCGGCCGGAGGGATCCGCGCTGCTGACGGAGCCGGTGCGACGTAGGAGCCGGGGGATGTAAATCGAGCTTCGAGACGCAAAGGACGACCTGGACCTACCCCTTGCGTCCTATCGGCGGAATCAGCACTTCTCGATCCACGTACACACGTAAACTGCGGTCACGTGGAGATATAGATACGGGTACGTCTACCTTATATACGGTTTTGGGGGGGGGGGGGGGGGGGGGGGGGGGGGGGGCGCAACACATGTGTCTCCGCGATATACGCTCCGCTAAGCATTTTCACCGTGCAGGCACGTTCGAGGGCCGTGTACTTCGCGCGCTTACCTCTTCTCAACTCTTAACGTGTGTACTTTACTCCCCGTGCGGAACAGGGGCGGCGTGTGCCCCACCCACCCTCCGTGTGCGTATATATAGTGTGTGCACGTGTACACGCGTTGCGTTTTACGTCGTTGGGAATCACGTGTCGGAATGTGCGTGCGCGGCGCTATCGAGTATGTATGTATGTAGTATACGGTAGGTACATTGTGTGCGGAGCAAAGCGCACGTGATCGTTCGAGCGGCGGTTCCATCAGGGGTTGCGCTTTTGTGGAGCTTAATCGTTCGGGCAACGTGTTGTGGTCCGACCCACGTAGGGGGTGGGGAGACGGTTAGGACTACGTCAACTGGGACTCTTTCGATCGGTTTGTGTAGTAGGGGCTCTTTTGAAAGCTGATGAAAAAAAAAAAAAACAAAAAAAAAACAAAAAAAGTAAAAAAAGAACGAGGCACGCGGCTAATGTAGGTGTACGCGATGCAGGTATACAGGGTGGGGGCATGTGTACGGGTGGTCGAATAACGGAAGCGGATATAGGGTGTTACGTGGTATAATGTACGCAAATTTCCGCTGTATTTGTAACTCACGGATCACCCCCGCACGCTACCTATCATAATAACCCTTTCAATTTCAATTCAGCATGTACATGTACACGGGTACGACACCTGGTAAACTTTTGACGAGACTCGAGGGACTGAAACAATTTATTCGAGGGACGCAACGCAATAAGTTTCGCCGTTCGCAGGGCCGATATTGACCCCGTTAAAATAAAGAACTACCGCGCATGTTATCGCTCGCGACGCGTCGGTAGTTTCTCTCATTAATTTCGTTGCGTCGTTTGAATTTAAGATGAAAATTTTATCGGCTGATGCTATAATTTTTTGACATCGATCTTCACCATCATCGTCGACGAGAAGGTCTTTCGGGGTATAAAGAATTCTCTTTCTTTCGTTTTTCATTTTACTGTTTGTTTTCGAACGAAACCCGATGCAATTTAAATGCGCAAGCCAATTGCTCCGAAATTCGGTTCGTTGGTTTGCCAATAACAGCCCTTAACCAGAGTCTGGTTTGTAATACGTACGGGGTATATACGTGTGTGCATATATTTATACATAATATAGGCGGGTAGATCAAACGAAGAACGTCACACGAGGCGTTTTAAAGCCTTCGGCTATATTCAGGTTCGCAGGAAAGGGCGTATGTGCGTACATGAAACGCGACCGCGTAACGACTTTGCCTTTACTTATTCAGATAGAAAAATAAGTCAGCATACATTATTATCAGACATGAAACTCGATGCATCAAGTTTTCGGAATACCCATTCAAGGCAACTCCCCTAATCATTAGGGTTCGATTAATCACTACCGTCGGAAACGGGCGCAACGAAATGAAAAATTCACAACGAAAAGAAAATAAAGAAACTAATATCGGCGTCTGTCGTGAGTTGTAAATTAATCAAGAGTTTATGTATATAGACGCTCTGGATTGTCGCAAACTATACAATTGACTCGAGAAGAGACAATAAAATACAATTACGTAAGTATTCAGGAAAAGCGTGTAATATATATATCACAGTGCCGGGGGACCGCGTGCCGAAAAAAGAACTAGGAAAAGTCTCGGGTGTTTCAGAACCGAGGGGTGTGTACGCGGGAGTAAGGGGAGGGGGAGTGGATTACGTAGTTTATGACGTCATATAGCTCGACGGCGAGATATGAATACGAAGCGCGTCGCCCTCACCTACATGCATAATATATAACCTATGAACGTGGCTGTATTACTGTTGAGTGGGCGGCGGCGGCGGCGGCGGCGGCGGCGGCGAAGTGGTAAAGGATGAAACGGTATCCGCGGGGTATATATCCAAGCAAGTCGCTTTCGAAACTGACGACTTTGTCGTCGAATGGTTTCGGGGACTTACGTACGGTACGTACGAATATATTCGGTCATCGTGCAAATTAAATGACACCGATTACTTTACTCGCGTAGCAGTGACGCACCCCCGGATCGATCTGAGGGTGATCGTCGGAGTGCAGCCATTTTCGTCGTTCGTTTTACATTACCTGCATAATTTCATCACGCCGAACCCCACGTATCTCTGATGCATCTGTAGTCGCGAAATAATACAGAAATGAAAATGTGAAAATTTTCGACACGAAGCGAGGAGCGTTACTGTACCTTGTTGTAAAAAATTTCGCCAATACCGTAACTTTCCAAAATCAATCGCCACGAAGAAGTCGTTCCTCAAGAATAACCGTGAAACGGGATATACCCCATTCGGATTTTAAAATGGAAGGACTCCTTTCGGAATTTTTCCCATCCAGATGTCCTTGATTTTTCAATTTTCTTCTCTAGCACCTCTATACGCGCGATGCAAATAGTAACGTATACTCTACTCCGAACACTGTGATTTTCACGGTTATTATTGTAGGACGATTTTTTGGTGGCGATCGACGCCAGAAGGTAACGACGCAAGGTAAGCATCTTACCGCGATTCGTGTATGAGGTGTATGTCCGCATACACAACATACGGGTACCTACGTTATAAAACCTCCCACGCGGTACGCGGTAATGTTGAAAACTATACGGGGATGAATCCAACCTCCCCTGGTATACCCGCCGTGCGAATAACGTTACGTACACGTAGAATAAACACAACAATAGAAACTTGTTACGCTGTACAAGACAGCGGCAGCGTGGAACGGCAACGACCGGGCCGAGCGACGGAAGTACTTTCTGCGGTAGCTGAACGGTACCTACCTATACACACACACACACACCATGGCGTGTATAAGAGAACATTTGCGTATATCGTGTTCACGTGAGGCTTATACAGCTTGATAGCTACAGGTTCCCCTATAGTTTTTCCGTTGGTAGTTGGGTAGGTGTACGCGACGGGTATAGCTGCCCGATACTACACGCCGCACGTACTACCTTTACGTAATATCTCTTGCCATTGTAAAATGCAAAGTACGATAGATAGACGGACGGCGAGTATGCTGAGCTGGCGTCTCCCGGATGTGCGAAGAATAAGAAGAAGAAGAAGGAGGAGAACGAGAAAACGAGGAAACGGAAAGAAAAAAAAAAAAAAAAAAAGAAGGGAAAAAGAGGCGCCGGTAGACGTGCAGCTCCCGGCGCGAGCCGGGCATGAGGCGAAAAAGTGGGGAGGGAGTCAGTTTTTGTTTTCTCGAGAGGTTAAATATATATGTATATTATATTTCACCCCTTCTTCGCGCGTAACAGCGTCGGCGTCTTTCCCGCGTCTGGTTCACGTCTGTTCTTCGTACAGTTCGTTGCTAATCTCTCGCGTATAGCGTAGCCGTCGTTACGACCTACACGGCGCTAGGTAATAAGGTGTGATACTCGGCGATATATATACCGTAAAACAGACGCACCTGGTCGCTCGTATACCTGCTGGTAAATAGGCGTGTACAACGCGTGTACATTTATGTACGCAATTGAAAGCGTTCCGCCGCGCAATGTACGTACGTACTATACGCGACGTTGTAGGAAGACGTCGCGTCGTAGGAAAACGATTCGAGTAAACGCGATGGGCAACTGAGATTGCTCGGGACCGTTAAACACGCAATAATTTTCGCTCGAAATATCGCTAGACGATTGCAGCTACCTCATACGTACGATTATATGTATGATGTGTTTGGTTAACGTTTAGAAATTCACTCTGTTATTGTACCCGGTTTCACGGTTCCACGTGATCATCGTAGCGACGTATGAATTAACGGTACGATACACGTACGTGTTATCCGGTACGTCGTGTATCTGATCATTTATAGTAGCGGGTTAAACACTAACTCGCAGATTTACTTATTACGTCATTCTCCCATGTATCACCCATCGCGGTGTACGTACGTATAGTATAGTATAGTGTATATGTATATGCCAGAAACGTGAATACACGGTAATGTACATTACAATAATATAGAGAACGTGGATATGCATATTACATGAAAACTATAGCGTATAATATGCACGTGTAACTATAAATGATATATAGAGGGTGTATCTGGGAAGCAAGGAACCTCGACGATGTTCGTACATTTATAGGTATACGTTAGCGGTATAGGTATAGCTGTATGTATACGCGTTTTCGTACGGGTATAGGTACGGGTCTGCGAAAGGGTATGGCCAACGCGGAGACCCTTGGGAAACGTTTACTGCTAAGTTAACGGCTAATCCCAGTTATAGTTACAGTCATTAGGTTATGCTTAAACCGACGTTATTGCTTGCATTAGTTACCAGCCGTGCTTATATAACAGTCGATTCCGCTTCCAGCTTAATTCGCTATTTGAGCAGATTTCATTTATACTTACCCCGTCCGTACGATACCCCCCACATGCGTTTCACCTTACGTGCTCCACCTACGCCTCGTCTCGTCGACTATAATCCGATACTTGTTTAATTATCACTCCGATTTCGAAGAACGCGGGCGCCTAACGCCTATGTAGGATTGAAACAGACAGGCTATACCGACGAGCAGAGCCGTTAACGAATATAGCAACGCGTGGGTCTCGAGGTCGACGAAGGTGGGTAATTGGGCGCATCGTGGCCGAGTTGATGTTTGGAATCAAGATTTTAACATCGCCAGCTTGACACGATCCGTATACGCCGGTAAACAAAGGTCTGTCCGCGAGGGCTCCTTGAGTATACGTGTACTATATGTACATACATGTATACGAACACGAATCTCAAATATTTAAGTATTTTCGAGTTAAATCTACTCAGACTCCTTAATGATTATTATCAACTTCTAGATGTTTCCAAGAGTAATGCTTTTTACAAGCCGAGTGAATAATTCCAACCTCGGTAACTTTGCCTCGGTTCAAAGGCAAGTTCAAAGGTCACTCGGGATAGTCAATTTTTTTGCCCTTCTCAACGTTACGCGTAACATAGAAATGGAAATTAGGTGTTTGAAGATCCTAAGTAAGGTAATGAAAAAAAAAAAAAGAGAAAGAGAGAAAAATAAAAACCGAATAATTCATATAAGTTCTTATGAAAAAGGTAAATTATATCGAAAGTTTCGAAACGAGGTAAATGAATCCAGAATTCAAAGATATCCATTTGTCAACCGATCCAAAATAAATGTGGACCACAGCCGGACCGGTATGCGGGTTAATTCGAAGCACACCGATCATGTCGCGATCAGGGATGACAAAAAAAACTTCTTTGATATTTTAATAAATGAAACGTAAAAGATTCCGTGACTCGAGCCGAGTAGATTTTTGCATAATCTGAATAAATAACGATCCAACAGTCGTGGTCTGCGCTCGTAATTCTCGTATACCGTCGTGTACATATGTACTTTATATACCCCAACACTATAACGCTCCTCCTCGGCTCATACAGGACAAAATAACGGCTTTTACCTTTGGGCGAAATGGGGGTGGCGATAGCGACGGGTAGTAGTGACGGTGGTGCAGGTCCTTAGAATATCGCGAAGATTCACGTTATGCAAAATCTGTTCATAAGTCAGCAATTTCAAGCGAAAGCAACGTAAAATCCCTTTAGAATATCGGCTATACCGGATCCAAGCCCGCTCGAATATATGAGGTTATAGCATACACGTACAACAATTTTATATACTCAAGCTCGTTTTGATGTCCCCACGTGGATGAGATGTACGTACCTGCTATCTCACGTGTGCACATACATGTAAATATTAACGTCAGAGCACATACACTCGGACCTATATAATTCATGTATTTGTATGTATGTATATACATGAACAGCATAATGCGGTATAATAATTTAATAACGCGCCGTGTGACGAATACCGCGATCCGCTCGTATAAGACATACATATATGTGACACGTGGTGCCGCAGCTGTGTATTCTTCTCTGTAATTTTCACGCGAAAAGAGAATAAAAAGGAAGAGAGTGAAAAAAAAAAAAAAAAAAAAAAACGGAGAAAATTGAATACATTACCCAAATTACGAGCGACCTACCCGTAGAAAATGAGCAAATTGTTATTTATTGTTTGAATTCTTGCTGTTAAGAATTCGCGCGCGAAAAAAAAAAGAAAGAAATTTACTTGAAAAAAAAAAAAAAGAAACTGCCAAAAAAAACGAAGGAAAAAAAGTTGCTTCATGTATTCAGCATCAAGTTCGCAGTTATTCATAATTCCTACGAGAGAATTTAAAGTTTCGCAAACATTAATTAGTTTATACGTCGTTCTGCGGATGTATAAAGTAGGTGTATACCGTAGAGCAGAGAAATATGAATGTACGTATAACTTCAATTGTTTTACCTATCGAAGTTGCTAGAGTTGTTAGCTGCAGTTAGAGTACAATAAGTATACCCAGGGACGACGACTTTGCCTCGGAGTCGGCTTAGCTGCAGCTGTTCGACCTATTCGTATTTCTACGTGGAGATACGGCTACAGCAACTGGCGAGGTAACGTAGTAACGCGCGCAAAGAACCGCCTGCCGAGTAGAGGATATCGAGATTGGTTCTTACCGCCGAGGCCTCGTCGAGTAGTACGAGTCAACGTACGTCGCGCGCCGACAAACGCGGCTCGTTTCGAATACCACGAATGATCGTTACGCCGTAGGAGCGGGTGTGCGACGTCCGAAAATACCTAGGTGTACGAGAGTCTTACGGATTTTAACTGAGGAACCACCGATGCGAAACTAACGAATAAAGTTCCGGATGTAGATTATTTTCCAACAAAGTAAAATGTCGCTCGTTGAGACTTTGGTGGCGCGACGCGGTGCAGCGAAACTAAATTTTCGTACTTACAGTTTATAACGATTCACCGTGTATACCGGGGATACGATATGCAGGTACAGGTCGTTAGGATGTAACTGTGCAAGATGGATTGATGGAAAATATTTTCAGGGAGAAATAAGTTAACAAGTTGGGGAGCCAGGGGAATTAATTGTAGATTGAAACCACGAAAGACAAAGGTTCCCAGACGCTGCGCAGCAATCCAGAAGCCGCTTTTCTCCATCGCGTTCGTTAGCACTCGGAACATTTTTCCGCAATCCAATTGCGAGCTTAAATTCCATTTCATTTCATTCCATTTCATTCCATTTCATTTCATTTCATTTCATTTCATTTAGTGCAATGCATCTAGGTCTTCCGCGAAGCCTTTGATTGGCTTGTGCCCCGTGTCATGAAATCCGGACGGAAAATTGTCTAGGAAAAAAACGGGAGCAAACAGATGACTGGAAGGAAAAATGCCGAAGCGAGAAAAGCGCAAAAAAATATCACGGCAGATATTAAACCACGTGATTTGTATTTTGTCGCTACAGGGTCACCTCCGTACACTCAGGGATCGCATTCAACGATTGAAACGTCCGCACGTTAAATTCCTCGCGAATGAATTACTCGATCGACGAAAAACAAGCGATATTGGGAGTAAGCGATAAGCTTAGTTTCAGGCGTTTGGAGACCAGAAGACAAGAGTGTAACGTGACTTTCTATAGATCAAAGGTCACGAGTATAAAGAGCGATAGCAGCTGCTGTACGTATTTTTTTTTCATGAAATTAAAAAATTAGTCAACAATAAGTATCAATTGAATTTTTCTAGGGAAAAAATTACCATGGCCTCTTGATCAGGATTGAAATATCACGCTGAAGGTACAAAGAGCAACTCTTCACGATGACAATCTTTTGACAAAAAGATTGATCGCGTACACGGTAAACGTATTCCCTACGACGCGCTAATCGATCAACCGGAAGGAGTCCGTCCGCCAGGATTTCCGGTTTTGACGCTCCTTATATACCACATTCCCTCCTGTAATAGTGGATATTTGGACACCTTTTGACGAATGATTAGATTCGACGACAACTCAAACTTTCTCCATCGAATCAGCTGCCTTCATAGCTTCTCCAATCCAACTACATGTTTTTTCTGAACAAGTCGGGGATTTCGTGTAAACATACGTGTCGTAATTACTTATTTTGTATCGTGATACAGAATGTATATTTTTCTTCTTTTTTTTTTATCTAATTCCCTTTTCTCGGATCGTAACAAAAAACAAATAACTTGCAACTCTGTGAAATTTGGGTCATTGTTTGCATAAATTTAACGACGTTACATTTTTAGACCATCAAGTTCACCGAGTAAAGCGTACGAAAATACACACGTGTATGTGTACCGAGTGCGCTTCGACGCGTCGCAGCTTTCGCTAGATTAAGTTAGATAGTCGTACAGTATGTATAGAGGCGAAGTAGACGCTACACGAACTCGAAGAAGTCGTTTTAAATAACAAATTCAGAGCGCACGACGGGAATTATGACTTAATGCATGGAAAACGGCACTCTCTCGAGAAACGTGAAACTCCACGAGGTTATCTAAAGAATATGATCTGCCGGTATCCAAGCAAGCGAGTCTAAAATCGATTAATATTAAATAACTCTCCCCCTTTTCGCGTCATGCGCCGCGCGCTAACGTCGGTTAACTAGCGGCGAAAAGAGCGATCTGGAAATAAATAAATGTACAAGTAAAATGAGTAAAATAAAATTGAAAGTTCAAGAAATGAGAAGGATAATTAATGACCACTGGCCTTCGCCGCAACTAGCAAAAAATCCCTCTCTCTTTCCCCGAACACCGAGCTGATTTTCATAAGACAACCCTGTAGCGGTTTGATAAATCATTTTCATTTGTTAGGGAGTATCTGGCTTGTCGATGAATGAGAAAATTGGGAATCATGAAAAATATAATCAACAGAATGACGACGCATGCCTGAGAAAATCTCTATCGACTCTTCGGCCGTGTCGATTCCCCGCGACACGTAGAAAAGCTCGAGGATTTAATCGCTAAGGGATAATTTATTCCACCCGTCGCACGGTATCAGCTCGTTTTCGGCGTGGCAGCCAATGAAAGCCGGTTAATGATTCCAAATCCGTCGGGTGGTTCGTTTGCCGATTTGACCCGAACGTCAAAAGAGTTACGCATACGAGTCGTAAAGCCCCTGTGACTCACTCGAATGGATTTGGCATAAAAAAATTCTGCAGAAATACGCGCGTCGAGTGGTCCCCGCAATCTTTATTAAACAATCTCATCTCATCTCATCTCATTTCGTCCCTCGAGAGTTTATACTCTTTTTATATAATATTTTTGTTAATTTTAGCGGCTCCTCTCGTTTTATCCTTTTTAATACCTTCGTGTATATATAACAATTTACCAGCGTTGGAGGTATACGCGAGGCTCTTTTAACGCTTTCAAACTTTTCTTTTTTCAACTCCCTCTATTCTCTTTTTTCAAATCCTTTTTTCTCACCGAAGCAGCCGGGTCGCCCGGTAGTCGTCAGCTCACAATCAGTTTTGCCGCGAGACAAGATTAAGATGCGGGCGTAATTGAGAAATTATCTTGATCAATGCCCTGTATATAGTTATATTATAATCCTGGCTGTATATATATATAAATAAGTTTTGCGACGAAACGGAGAAACGAAACAACGACAAATGAAAATAAGCGCAACGTAACCCTAGACTTTTTTGCCCGTGATATACCTGCATACCTAAGCGGTTGGTATGTAATGCGTTTACGTACGCAGGTATGTATGTACCGTAGTAGGTGTGATGAATGGAGGAAAAAGTACCTGACGTCCTAAAATAAAGAAGTATTGTCCTCGGGTCAAATTTAAAATCGAGATGAATAATGAGGGGATATTACCACCGCCTTTTGTTACGGAAGTGTGCGTCAGAAGTACCCCGCGTATAGGGTGAAAGCGCGTGGTACTCGCAGAAGCTGGTTCTGGAATATCCGACCAGCGCTTCTATTATTCGTTCAACGAACCTAGGGTGCAGCTGGTTTCCAACTTTGACGAGACAAAAAAAAACAATAAACAACAGAAAAAGAAAACTGAATAATTAAATTAAATTAAATTAAATTAAAGTAAATGAGGTAAAGTGAAATAAAGTAGAATAAACATAACGTACACCGCGTACCTAACGGACGAGTATTCTGAGACAGGTACCTACGTGCTGCAACTTTTCTAAACGTATTTACTAGACCCAGCACACCGTACAGCTGCAGCGGCAACCGCGAACATGGTTTGAAATTTAGGATCGCATGAAAGTGGCACGTTAACAACTAACGTCCAGCAGCTATCGCGTTCGTGCATATAATTATGTGAGGAACTATATAACGGCGTGGAGAAGATAGAAAACGATCGGTAAGATAAGCTGAAATTTAGCGGCCTCATATACGATTAAAAATGAATTTCGTAACTTCGAACGCTGAATAAGTAACGTGAAAAATAAGGACAAACGTTGTCGGTTGAAGATAAATATAAGTTATTGATAAAATTGATATCTCGCGTATTCCATTTGTAACCAACCTTTTGCTTCAGATGGACCTCGTCATTCTTAACCGCATGTTCCTCGGGGTGCGTGGATCGCAAACTGAACACCAAAAATTGTCCCGGATTTTAGGCGATCCGCGAATACATCATCGGCGAAAATATATTTATTTATTTATTTCGTTTATTTAATTTCTTCGTCGGAGAATAATATTTATTTTTACCGCGGCGAGAATGAATTTATAATATCCAATATAACTTCCGTCGAATTTAAATTATCGAGATTTTTTTCATTCTAAAAAATGTGTTCGCGACAACGAACACCGAGAGACTTACTACCACCATGCACACAAACGCAGCAGAAACCACTGAACAGTCGATAACCTCGCATACTATAGATATAACGCGATGATAGCCGACGCTGGCGTAGTAGCGAAGATAACGTATTACGTGGACAGGTACGTTTCACCTGGTTTTAATCGCGGAGATAATAATATCAACACCCCGTCGCCACGACCGTTCCGGAACAACTGAGCCGCGCTGATCACGCTGTGAGTTTATGCTGCCTTGGGGGTTGTAGGGGTTGCGGGGTGTCCAACAGTCAGGCGGGGTTGCAATACCGGCGTGTTAGACGCCTGGCGCCTCGATGTTCAGGGCGCAAGCGCTCCGAACGTCGTTTCTGATCCACACGATTTCCTTGTATCGTATACGTATACGGCGGGGGTCTCTCTAATTTAGGATGGAAAACGACGCGATCGACGATTAATCGTCATTGGTTGGATCCCGATAAATGAACGACGAAGATCGAGGAACGTTTCCTTTGTTCAACGCGGATTCCAAAATTGAGGGGGGGGGGGGGGGGGGGAAACCCGGTGTAATCCGACGGTCGGGATTTCAAGCGCAAATTCATCTGTCGCGAGTTATAAGTTTGTACGAATTAATCCGTCTTTTTATGGGACGGTGACGATGGCGATGGCGGAGGGTATCTCTCGTTGAAGGGGATTTTTGCAAGGAAGATTTATCACCCCGAACTAACAGAGGTTTGTTTAAACGCCATCAGATCCTTTCAATTAACCACGAGAGTCTCATGGAAATGAGATAAGTTTTTCGATTTTTATAATTGCGTGAAACTTTTCTTATTAAAAGTGGTTACAGCTAAAACCGAGCCTGATAAACGCGGTACCGATTTATCGAAAGAGATATAGACATCTTGAGGGAGCATACTTTGATTTGGAAATGTTATAACGTCACTCAACCCCCGAAACTCCCGTTGCCCGATGTTCTTCTTTTTTTCCGTCCCCTACACTTTTCCCTTTTCCCCCTTTCCTTCGAAACCTTCTTTTTTACTCCTTTGTTCCACGAGGGTTCCCTTTCGTCTGATCTTTCCTCGTTAAGAGGGTGCCGGCGGAGGCGAACAACCCATCTTTTAAACCAACCAAATATAGATACACATACAATACGCATGTTGTAAATATAAAAATACGAATTGCCAAACTACCAGACTCGCGTGGTATCCCGGCAACACGGTCGAATTTCAGCGATTGACCATCGCGATGGCTACTTTGGACATATATAGATATATATATATATTATTTTTTTTTCTCCATCTTCTGAAACTATATTCATCGCAATTGAAATCCACAAGTGTCGGACCGCGACTCCGATCAATCGGAATAATATCGAATGATTAAGGCCTCGCTCAAGATCCGCAGAATCCGATTGGGCGGGGAATTGACCGTCGCTGGGATATTCGATTGAATGACTTTGGGAGGAGTTGGGAGGAGGGGAATTTGTCGAAAAGTTTCCACGGCGAGTCCAGGCTCTGACCCTCGTCGCTTCGGAATCACAATATCACGATATCGCTGCCGGGTCAAATGCCAATCGATGTAAGAACGTGGGATACACCGCCGCGAAGGAGAAGGATCGCGTTTACGGAGGAGTCGCCGCCGCTCGCTGCGCTACTACCGTAAAAAAAAAATTTCAATAAATCAAGTCAAGAATCGGTACATTCTACCGCCGCGTGCTTGTCGCCCACGGACGATACGAATATTCAGTCGGCCTTCGCCACCGAAGAGATTTCGGCGAGGCGTAGAAAAAATGAAAATATTATACCCTCGCGATAGTCAACGAAGAGAAAAAAAACTGTGGGATAAATACGATCAACTGTAATAAAAATCTGCTGTAAATTTCGAACGGAGATGAAAAAACACCGATAGACTCTAGCCTGTCTTTATGGCCGCGAAATTTGTTTTTTTTTTCAATTCCGAATATTAATAAGGTTAAACGGATTTTCGAATTTTTCGAAAATATCAAATTTCCGAATAAACTAAAAGATGGGATTCGAATCAATCGGCCAACTGGAGGTGGAGTGAATTTCCAATCAAACGATAAGCCCAGCTGAAAATTACGAGATCCCAAAATTGCATGGGAGGGTCGCGTATAACTTGCCTAAAAAAATTCTCCTTTTTTCCCTTGGATAAACAACTATCGAAACTGTCCGAAATAATTGCAACTACTTGTATATCGTAGCTATGATCAGCTAGGATGGCTACATCCACTTGAATGATTTTTTCCAGTTTTACGAGTAGATCGTCTGATGGCCTGTTATTATCTGTACCTAGTACATGGATTTCGTGCGCCCGCGAGTTCATTGCACGCTATGCACCGTGACCATTTCGTTTCATATTTACTTCGGTTCGAAATTGTAACTCATCTTTCACGTCGGCCTATTTGGGGTTCAGCTTTTGTATTTGGAAAATTACGATCCATCTACATACCAATCCGCGATGCATGTAACCTTCATCAGGCCCAACTGATTACTCTTGACAATACATCTGCCTACGTGTGTATACATGTTTACGTACGGGTGGATGTACGTACGTGTACGTCGGTAGCACTGCACCCGTAAATAAAATATACGAACGTAATAATACATCAAGTCGAGTACCCCCGTTCGATCGAAACTTGGACTTGCTAGGCCACGACGTTAGTTGGAGACATTAATTACCTATTAGCTTATATACCTGCATGCGATTAAGGATGCGTATTTGTTGCGATAAAATCAGACTCGGGAATGAGTGAATTGGCGAATTCGAGTTGGAGAAATATCATGAAATCAGATTATTGATTTTCAGAAAATCTTGGCGTAAAAATATATATATAAATATATCTATAGGAGGAGTTTTTCCACCAGTGATATCTCACGCCGCTTCTTGTCTATTCCGGAAAGGTGAAGATCTTCAATCTCTGTCGTTATCATACATCGACATATCGATATCTCAAATCGAAATCCTTACCGCAGCGAATCATAAAGGTCTTCCGGCGAAAAACAAAAGGAGGATTCGAGATCGTGTCTAGTCATAAGTAGTCGTTTCAGATAACAGAACTGGTACTGGTATACGAAGAACTATACGTATAAACCAAGAGTCACACGGAGTTGCCTACCTACATCGGCGTACGTGTTACACGCGACACACGAACAGGAATATCGCGTAGATACGGGTCGTCGGTGTGCGCGCGTGAGGAAGACGCGAAGAGTGGAAATAAGTGTGTATCTATAAACGGGCGCGAGCGAAGTCCTCGTCCTGCACCGGGATGGAGGAATATAGAAATACCGTGTTTGCCCTGGAACGACTCGCAGTTCGCGGGTTAAATGTGTTGGTTTTCTCACGCGGAATAAAATCGCGATTCTCGCCAAGTGTGGTGAAGATAGGGAGGAGGAGGTGGTTGTACATCGGGGCCCCGAACCTGCAGGTTCTCGCCGGCTCACCGGTCTAAAGATAAGTCGAGTTACCCTAGAGAAGGTTACGGTGCGAGTGATCGCGCGAATAAGCTCAATTTTTCCACCTCCGCTCGACGGAAAGGACGTCCGCGAGTCCGAGGCGTCGCCGACGCGGACGCGCTCGGAAAAATTCCTGTCACCCTACCGGAATTTTCCTGCCCGCAGCGCGGAGATGGAGAAAAAGTAGGCGAAACAAAAATTCCATCACCGCGGGGAATCTGATCAAATTCGCGAGAAGAACGATCCTCAGATTTCAATACGCGCGCCCGTGTGTGTGTGCGTGTGTGTGTGGAATGAGAATGCATTATTGGGTGCTACTCGGACGACTGACGTCCGAAAATCACCGCTGAAGATACGGTGGAAAATATAGCGATATCTTCGAAATTACCCTCCTTATCCGACACGCGTCGCGATTCGGGGGATTTGAACCTTGGTAATCCTAACGGTATACCGCACACCCGTACAAAGTGGTGGATTATATTAATTAACCTTGCGGAGCGTTACTGCGACAGCTTTGAGCTTTTCGTCTGGGTAACGTGCCCGTATGAAATTACCGAGTATGTATCCGATGGGCGATACAGCGGTATAATCAACCGGTAGCGATAACATTGATTATCGACGATACGAGTGAAACCTTATAGTTATCCTTCACACCGGCTGAATAACGGCTGATCCTTCACACCGTCCGTCAAAGCGGTTAAAACGTATGTTGAATATTGCAGGTAATTTCGCAAATAAATATAGGTGTATGCGAAGGGTTCGCTGGACGGTGACGCGTACATCGGACTGTCCTGTAACGAGGATTGGTACCCTATCAATTAGCATCAGTGGCTCGTACACAAGCGATACTTCATACCCGTGGTTGACCCGCACGATGCGATCTGGACGCAGAAGTACTTCGAGTTTCTCGGCAGGTGTAATTTAATTAAGCAGGAGCCTAACGCAGTTCGAATCCTGGGCAATTTTGCTTCTAATCCAACGCTGTATACCACCGAAGCTACGATTATCGTGAAAACAATATTTGTTACCCATGTATAGCAGCGTCTCCCTCTCTTTGGATTAAATCTATATATATATATACATAAATATGTTCTACACGAGCGCATTGTACACCGTTCATAACGAACTACGTCGAACGGAGACGGGAATTGAACGAAGGATCGTGTGTCTGGTCCACACAGAGAAATACGCCAGCGAAGGAATAATACGTAACGAAACGCAATCTCATTAATAGTCAAAGTTGTGTCGTTGTTCGTGAATAGGTACTGTACATGTAGCCGTGGATATACCTATACTAGAGCTGAACGGTTAGAGGAAGATTCGCTAGCTAACGAATCTGGATTGCGAAATATTTTTATTCGTGTGTATGATACCTACGCGCGAAGGTTACAGACGCGATAAGGGCAGAGGAAATGAGAAAACTAAATGAACCGTAATGGATAATTATGTATTGCTTTCAATACTTCCGCACGGTTTTTTGCAGAGAGTCACAATATGCTATGTACAAAAGGTATACGCGGAATGAAGTGAAATGAACGAACGAAAAGAGAGGAAAAACGCATGGCATGCGGCACAAAGCCCTGTAAAGATTAACGTCAAAGGTGCTTCCTTCATCTTCCATCCAACACCGACGTTCGCAACAGGATCAAACGATTCATGAAGGATTCCATAATAACGTTTTGCTTTATTCTCTCTCTCCCGTTCTCTTTCTCTTTCTCTTTCTCTTTCTCTTTCTCTTTCTCTTTCTTCGAGTCGAGGGGAGGTTGGCGCCCTCCGTACGCAACTGGAAGACCAACTTGGCATCTTTGGATGAAAACAATGATCGAGGGTCGGCCGTAGTGGACCGGAACGAGGGAGGAAAGATGCTGTGGTCAGAATACTGGAGGAAAAGTGGGTAAATCTACTCAACGCCCCGCCAACTCCGTTACTCAACGAAAGGATTTTCTCATTCTTCACGTGACGATATTATCCAAGCCTGAAAGTTGCGTGGGCTAACGCAATAAGACGCATCGACGAAAACATGAATCGTTGTTCGGTTTATTGTCGGATATTCGTTCGTCCGGCCACCACCCGAATCGAGCGACCGTATACACGCGTATTTCAACAATTTTCACCGTGAGATCCGAACCGACGCGTTCCTCCGAAGTCCTTCTGAAAATGCCCCATTTACAATCCCGCGTATACGGTGCCACGTATTACAGACGAACACGTCCGTATGTACTACATATGTATATGCACGTTATGTACGTCCGAGCGAGTTAATCTTCGTAAAATCTCTCGCTCCATCAAATCTCCGAAAATTCACGTCCGTCCGCGACAACCCTTCGTGTGTCTACCTCGGAGCCGTGGGTCGGTCAACGTGTCCCACACACGTGAACGAATTCGCAGCAGACACACGATACGGGATGTACACGAGCGAATGGGACGTGTGCGGAGGTGGTCAACGCCTGACGGTACGAGTTTATAAACCGCATATATAATAAAGAGAGTTTGTCAGGGCGCAAGCGCATCCCGCGGCTAGCCGAGGAGGACCTGCGTGGTGGAAGGCACCTGCCTTCAAATCGATCCTGCAGACTCACCACCGCGTGTCCATGAGTAAGAGTATCCTTCGTCTGCGGAGGCTGGTCAGCGGCTCTCGTCGATAGACGTAGACGTACGAGCTTGCCGAGCGCTGCTCTTCCATGTTCCTCCGTTTCGACCCCCTAACAGCTAACGCGAGACGACCGTATAGGATCAGCCACTTTGTCGTAATTTCCCGGCCCCTTTAAACGCTACTCCAGAGGGTGAATCGGAGTGACGTCGAGTCGAGTATGTCAGGTTATCGTTGCGGGTTTTATAATCTACTTTTCTACCGTTTGCTACCGAGGGAGAGGGTCGGGGGTCTCGTTGGCCCTCTCGAGGTCTCGAAGACAGACGGTGGTTTTCAGACAGACGGCTCGCGATCCTCTCCCACTCCGCTCCTGTCAACGTTTAATGGAGAACGTCTTTTTATCGGTTATTGTCACGAAGGCTCTTTGAACGCCGCGCGGGGCTGCCGGGTGTCGTACCTCGTACCGAATGGCATGCTAAATCTTGCGGCGTCGGAATACGACGCGGAGACGAGCACAAAGACGTGTTCGTTTTACTTCTTAGAAAAGAAAATCACATTCATACACCGTTTTGAGCTTCTATTCTCCGCCCGCTAATTGCCCCGTCGTTTCTCGATTCGCGGTTGAAGAAAAACCTAACGCGCCAATTTTACTGTTATTTTCTTTTGTCATTTTTGCCAATTTTTTCAGATTTCCTATCAACGAAGAGCGTTAAATCTCTCGGTCGACGCTGCGACCGTACGAAGGATGTACGTACGTACATCGCATATAATACTCTGGATGTAAGAGGTATCGAATAATGTCACGGGAGTAAATTTTTTCATCCGCTGGCTCCGTCCGAACAATTCGTAATTCGATCCTCCCATTCATTTGAAAAATTCACCGGACACGTGCGCGTCTGCGTACATTTTTTGTTACAGACAAAAAAATTCGAGCAACGATTCCATTTCAGACAAACTCACATAGGACGGGTGTATACATTATACACGCGTACCTATCAGCACACAAAATATACAGGCAACTCGAGACGAATCGTGGCAATACAAAGTTTACTCTACAGCGATTGGATTCCTATCGAGTTCGACTCGAGAAGGACAAGTTCTTAGGCGCATTCTTCCCTCCGGAGCATCTTACGCATACCGTGGATCGAGACGCCCGCCGTAAGTAAGACCATCGCGTGCGACAGACGGGAGATCGGCGAGGGCGAACTTCTCGCCGCTGGATATTGTATAGCGCCAGATTCCGTCAGTCGTCAAATTCCGTGGGTCCTGCAATAAAGAGCGTAGGTATATGACCAAAGGAATAAAACATACGCCGGGGTGGTACAGCGACATCTTGACCCGATAATCTCGCGTCACCACGGGGACTCGCGTAGCGTGGTAGAACCCGCGGAGGAGGAGGAGGAGGAGGAGGAGGAGAGCGCGAGGTATAGAGGAATAAGAGGAGGATACCACGGGCATTCTCGGATGGGGAGGAAGCGGTCCGTGATACGATATATTCGGCTGTTTTTATAACCTTTCGGGATCCTATTACAAGCCGACGTCCCGGTCCTTGTCCGCGGAAGGGACCACCGCCGGAAAAACTGAAGCAAGACGCATGACCGAAACTGCCCGACCGCGGACAAGGACGCATCTGTTCCCCGCGATACGATCTAGCCGAGGACATTTTGCTCGTATTTGCCTTCCCACTGTAATCCTAACCCGCGGTGCGAGATAATAGTTTCGTCTAAAACGATTAAAGGTATAGGTATATAACCACGTCGAGGTGTTCCCGAGGGAAATGGAATTCTTATCAAAGCAAGCGGAGAGATTCGGCTCATGTCGGACCTGCCACCGTCACTTTGTAACGTCCTTCGCGGCTACGCTGTGGGACTCCGCGGGAGTGTCTATGTCCTCTGTTCATCGGCGCTAATCTAACTAACCGCGTACGACAAACGGATAGAAATTTCGCGTAACGTACCGAACTCAAAATTGACCTCGTAAAAATGATGAAAAAAAGAAAAAAAAAAAAAAAAAAAAAAAAACGCCGAGGGAAAAACCAATTTTAAAAAGATAGGGGTATACGTTGCGCGGTTATTGCACGATCTGCGGCTGATTTCCTTGATTAAACCGCGTAATAGAGCGGAAGGTTGAGAGAAAAAGAAAAACCGAAAAACTGAAGAGAAATAAAATAAAATAGAAAAAAAATAAACGAATTACTCCACTTCCGCGGAGATCGTAAAGATTTTTGTTTTTAACAAAAATAATTGCAGAGCGCTATCCCGCTTCCGCCGACTCTCACCGTCAACCCCCGGAAACTGTGCCGGCCGTACGACGTCTCCCTGCGTTGGTTTAAAAAAGAAATCCAACCGACGCAAATCCCCCTAAGGGGCAAGGACATATATATATACCGTGTCTTCGCGATGAAAGTCCTCATGTAAGAAAACCGGCGAGTGGAAGTGAGAAACTTTTGCTCATTCCTTTCATTCCTACGATTCCTTTGCTCGGATTATGTGACATGTTCCGGGCCGGGTTGGGTTTGGCTACAATATTCATGGAAATAAATTCCTCGTTCAGTTCAAAGAGAGGAGAAAATTTTCTGAAAATGAGGCATTTCCGAACACAGAACGCACTTAAAAATCGCACGAAGATGCAGCAGAAAAGATCAGTTTGGTGCATAGTAGCGTAGTGGGCAACTTTACCAGAAATAATACGCTCTACGCCCGGGTCTCGATTCGGAAAGATCAAGCCCTCGAAAACATAACACGTGAAGGACAGAAAAAAGAGCCGCAGGCGAACGAACGTGCGGGGAGGAGATGGCCAGGGTAAAGATAGAAGGTAAAAGGAAAACAGGAATTGGTGGGCTATGAGACCTCCTTGTGAGTGTTTGCGACTGAGTATTAAGGTCACGTCGAGATTTGGCGTGATTCAAGTCCCCCTTTTATGCATTCCACGTATCCTCTTTTTTACATCAAAAACACATCATGACCGATGCAAGCGAAATTTACAACTAACCCCCGGCTCACAATTCGGGGGAGACTCGTTCATCTGTGTATTATGTGTACACGAGTACATCGCCACACGACCAAACATACCGTCATAATATGCAACGCGTACTTGCACTGAAAAAGATTCTTCTCTTGAATAATATATATTGGTTTTGCATGAAATACTTATGCATACCAGGGATGATATTAATCATTGATATATACCTATGCGGTTACAGAAGCCAACTGGATTTTGTATGTACACACAATAACTTGTGCGGGGGACGATTGCAATCATTCCGATGATTCGTCTCCAATCAATTGGTACGTATCCGTCGTTTATCGAATCTTTATTTCGTAATGAGTCAACAAAAAAGTGCTCTTTATTTTTATTTATTTTTTTTTCTTTCAAATCAACAACGCTCCAGATTGTATATAGCCCAGAGAGACGGGGCAAAAGTATATACTATATGTATGATGTATGTATGTATACGAATCATGATAAAAGCGGGCGGTGGTAAATAATTTAAAACTTCAAAATCCAAACAACGAACCGACCGACCGACCGACCAACCGACCAACCCGTTCTGATCAAGATGAACAAGAATATCACGTATCGAAAAATCCTATCGTATCCGTTTTCAATCGCGTCGCAATCAACGCAAATATGACGGCAAGTGCCACGCCATCCGCGTGCCTGCGGGAGCTGAATGTGAAAAAAAAATAGACATATTATTTATTTCTCTTCTTTCTAAATCCACTGATAATATTACAGAGCGAAGGGTGTACATAGTTCTTTGTAATCCTCGTGTAAAACACCCCAATAATAAGCCGTCAGACGTTTCATTCGTAGGGTAGATATAAGACGATAATATATTTTTCAAGTAATCTACCTGAGCTCATCCTTGGCATTATCGAGTATCACGTACTGCACCTACACCCGGGTATTACGGCTATATATCTCGAAGCAGCCGGAGAAACCCCTTCAGCAATCCGGATACAAACCTTTGTTGCTATTTGTGTCTGACGAACAGCTTTGGTGTTCGGATAACAATGGAATGCATGATGCGAAGAACAACAGCCTTGAATATAGAAATCACAATGTCGGAAGGATGTTTTGGAATTAGAACAAGAAGGTAGTAGGGGAGATTCGCGCCAACGCGACGCACGAACGCATTAAGATAAGGACGCTCCTGGTGTATAAGGCGTGCTCTCGCAAGGCGAGCCGATATAGACAGTCAGATATACACGTATAACGTATCTATACGTTAGTGCTTTACACTTTAGACGCATGTATTTGTTACTGTATCCACGTAGAACCCATCGCAAGTTTCTTGATTAGTAACACAGCAAACAGATAACCTCCCTCTCCCTCTCCCCTCCCCCCTTCCGCCGTTGGCTGCACTGCACTGCACGAACCAAGAGACAAAAATAATATCGCAACGCAGTCTCGTTCTCAACGCAATCGATCGGTTTGCTCTTCCAGTGTATTCGTGCACAGCGCATGTAGTAGGGTAAACTGTGTCGATAGACCAAAAAGTTACAGATTTTTTGTGTGCCATGATATGATTGTTTGGAAAAATTCATTGTCGTCGCAAAACCCTCTATACGGTGTCGGTTCCGCTCCAGATCTCGCACGATTCGTCTTTATGCAACTATAACGAAAGGGATGGTGTATAATTTTGAAAATTAATACCACCATCGTTTCATTGAAACAATTTCCCCATTCATGCCCCGGAGCTTTGTGCGCCGCGGAACTTTAATCAAGATCGTTTCTTGCGTTGGAAACAGTGAGAACCTCGGTGAAAATTCCGGGATCCTTATAGTTCCAAAGGCGCGCATGATTCGACGCTACGAGGCAAACGGATCAGGTAAATTTAAGCATGCGTTTCATATAGTACGCGAGTCTAGCAGTCTAGGAGTCTATACCGTGAAAATACATACCTCACAAATGTCCCCATGCCTCTCTTGGGGATATTTTCTCAAGAAACTTGGGATACGTCGCAAAAGGACTCTCTCCATAGACGCTGATGCTCCGACTGCTGCTTCAGGAGATGAGCGTCAAAGAGAAGATTCGCCGGAAATGCCAAATGTTGCGCCGGAGGTGCGACAGATGCACGAAAATAACAAGTAAGATTTAACGCAATTTCGAAGTATGGAAGTAAATCGAACAAAAATATCCGAATATTATCAAGGTGCAACGATACGATTTTTACCATCTACGCGTGCACCGTTGCTTCGAGTTTTGATAGAGAAAAATCGTCCATCCGTACGGATGCTGAGGTCGATTCGAAAATGCGACGAATTTTATTTTACCACAGATACGACGTGAGCCTTCTACATCCTAATTGGCGAAGATTTCCTCACGCACCGCTTTACGGCTGGACGAACGATCACGCGCAGCAGTTGAAAAGCTTGAACGACATGGTAGGTGGTTTTTAACGACGATATATGGCGACTTGCGATGTTTAATCTGCGAGCTTTTACAACTTGACGAGGTCGTTAAGCGAGACAATAACTTACATAGCTGAATATGTGTGTCTAACGGAAGCATGTATCGTTTCGCGACCGGAACCATAACAAGGTTGCCCCTCGCCTAAACATCAAAAGGCTTATACAAAACGCTTCTCAAGGTCTTCGAGATTGACTGAAATTCGGAATCCCAAGAAGATAGAACTAGGGAGGGATTCGAGAAAGGGTCGCTCCACACGAATAGGTGTAGGCAGGTTCGCGTATAGAGTGGGCCGGAAATGTGGGAGGAACGTAAAGTTCGGAACCGGTAGCGGGTTTAAAGTTAGTTGATATGGAACAGCCCGGATAGGTGTTATGCTCTTGGGACCTTCCGATCCTCGCGTACGGTCTTCGAAGGACCTGAACCTGACCCAAAGGACTCGGAGGACCCGCCGGCGAAGTGAGCGCGGTTCCACTTTCCTCCCGGGTTACCCGGAAACGAGGCACCCCCGGGAAGTCGCAGCGTCCGTGAAAGGTCCGCACCTCTATTGACCACAAATCATGTAGTTTCCTCTCGTGTGACGTCGGAGGCTACGTGGACCGGAGTTTGAGACTCACGGAGGCTGGATGGGATATTCGCTTATGTTTCAAAGTTGACGTTTGTAATGAAAAAAATACGTATACCATTTGAACTTGAATGTCACGTTTATATTTTTCAGAAGTTTAACGGCCGTAAAGGTCTCCGTACAGGTCGATTCATGCGACCGACTAAACGTATCGGTGTTGGTGGTGGTGGTGTGGAAAAAGATATTTTCCTTAAACTTTTTTCGCGCAGTTCGTTTGTTTGTTTGTTTTTTTTTTTTTTTGTTTTTTTTTTGTTTCTCTTTCTTTTTTCGGCGGCATATTCGCGTATCACCTGACACCGCATAAAGCGCAAAGTTGAGAATAAGCCCTGGACACAGTTTGAAACTGAGACGCGTATAAGATCAACTCGACGGAGAGACACGTAGACTTTCTCGAGTTGTTCACGTGACGCCGAGAATAGCTGTTTTAAGGTCGAAAGTTAGTCATCGCGCTAATGTTAGTAACTCCAAACTTTAAACTTCGAACCTGGAACTCGAATGTCATCAGGTATTGTTCCGGAGCGACGGTACAAAACTTGCGCATGATCGTAAGAGGATTACCTTCACTCGCCATATAGTTGCCGCTAAGCTATACATGAATAAGTATAGTTCGAATCTATTACATTATACATGTATATGTATACGTTTCTTCGTACTCGAGAGAAGATCTATTATAACAATATCTGGCAACGCCATATTGCGCGATACTCTCGTGTACATGTACGACTATACGACTAACGGCAAACTATACAAGCGAAACACCTGATTCCGACTAAAATCTTTTAGACCGGGGACTTCATAACTCAGATTATCACGGACACGTGCACCCGCAAACACCTAAGCGATGAAGATTGCATGTACACCGGGTGTTGCCAAAACGACGAGTTGATAAACTCGGACGAGACTCATTATTGAGGTACAACGTTGAGCCGTTACCAAAATGGCGCAGATGCGGGAGGACCGTTAAGAATTGTGAAATGCCCAGGGCTTCGTTCGTATACGCTGCGGGGGATTGACCGGCGATAGGAAACTCGATAATTTTTATCCGTGCGTTTACAGGGCGGAAATCGTAACACTTCCCTAATCCTTCTCGGCCCCGCGGTATCCCGGGGACCCCCGTAACAATAACAGTAATCATCGCAACAATTGTATTCGCCGATATGCCCATGGGTTATGTGCGGACGGATAGCGGGATCGAGTGCCGGTATATTCAGATACATATTCCAATGCGTCATATTTGCGGGGTAATAGTCAGAGATGAGTACGAAGAGCGGCCCATTTTGTAACCGGCAAATATAATGGAACGTATGGAAAGTGTTTTTCCATGTCCCGATACGAGTGGCCGAGGGTGTCGACCACGGTGTCGTTACTAGAAGTAATATTCACCGAAAGGACGTCACAGAAAGCACAATGCCAACGGTTACACCGCAACGCTGCTATTATATGTATACTACGCCCGCACGCGCACTGAATCAACTTATACGAAACATTATCCTTCACGCCCTATACGATATTATAGTATATATGTACATGCCTTTCTAAACAACCTTTTGCTGAATTGATCTGACCCTCAGGTGGCGATTCCGAATAGTCTTTATAATCTTATCGCTCGACGAAATGTAATTTGATAGCGCGTAGAAATTCGAAATAACGTTTCGCCGCGATTCAGTCCTTACACCGATGCATTTACTATCGACGGTAAACTCGAAAAAGTTATGGGATTTTTTTTGAATCCTTAGGGTTGATGTTGTTTGTTTGCAGCTGTGATTAGATAAAAAAAAATGTCAAAGGTGGATCAGACACTTTTTTGGAAAAAGCTCTATCTTGTTTGGTATCAAGCTGTGCGAACCATTTTTTTTCTTTCCCCCACTGAAAACAACTACAAACGAGATAGTATTGTGTGAAATATCGATGGTTCATTTTTTAACACATCGAGTGCCAAGTTTGCATAGGTGACGCACTTACCGAGAAATTTTCCTGAAAATTCCATGACCGTTTTATTTTTAATTGAAAATTTAATCGGTAGTTCGATAGTATGACAAACACTTTATCCGATGACCTCGTAAAAGTCGATGATTCAAAACTGATACTCGAGTTGACAATAGTTTTGTAAATTTATATGTTACTATTTACAATCGACAAGGTTTATTCTTCACGGGGTTTATTTTTGATCTTTCAATTGTTTCCTATTTAATTTTTTTTAATTTCCAGATAATTAATGGCAGCTTGGAGTCGGCTTACTATAACTCGGATGCGGAGTACAGGGCAGCGTATTTCATTAACCATTATGCAATTCTTCCCCCTCCGAATGTGAGTGACATAAATGAAGCGGTTTTACTGCTCCGTCGTAATCAAGGATTCCAAAATAACTCCTGCTGCAACGAAAGCCTAGTTGAGTACGATGCGGATGACGAGTCAGGTATAATTTCAATGAAAATGAATTATCTGTACACATATAGGTGTAATACGATTCGAGAATGAAAGTAGTACGAAAAAAAGTGTTGCTTGCGTGTGAAGTTCGAAGGAGCAAATTGCAAGAACCATCCACGAAATTCTTGGTTTTTATAATGCGATGCACTTATGGTGCAGCTGTGGTAGGAAAGTTAAAGCGCAAGTTTTGATTAGGCGGACTCTGATAATATCCTCATTGTCATTACAAAACTTTTGAGTTGTGTTTAAGGTATAACGGAAACTTTGAGATTTGGTTGTTTGCCGAAGTATCTCAATTCCACGTGAAAAGTGAAATTTCAAATAGCTTTAGACGGAACGAAGCAGGGGAAGTAATACTGATGGCGTATGACGTAACACTTTGTGGCCGGTAATCACTTACCAGCACGCAAAGGTACACCTATACATATACACATGTATACATTATACATACCAAAGGTTACGAAGAAAGGTGTCACTTGTCGTGACAGTGAGTCATAAATAATACAAAAGCGAACGCGTCGGAGTGATGCATACATTCCGTGAATTACCCCAAATTTCTACGACGTTCTTTTCGTTAGGAAATAATCATTCTCGCTTATTCAATTCCGCACCCCGTCAGACGAGAAAGGCAGCTCAGAAGTTTGGTAACTCGATTCCGAACTACTTGCTCGCGCCTAAGTCCTTCACTTAATGAAAGTGCAATTACAGAGATGATTACCGAGATGCAAATACATACGTGAATGCATCCGCGCATATGTCTATATCAACATTTCATCTAATGCATCGTGCCGCAGCCGACTATGTGAGTTTGTAGACTCGACCCCCTGCAGAAGATCGGCTTTGTCTGTAATTTTACATCAGATTAGTAATGACGTTCATTTATCTTATCGTATAGGCGAGTTCTGAATCTAGTCAATGGAGATTAGTTTTGAAATAATATGCGAGATCGTGTTTGACGAGTGTAGGTATGTATACGTTATCACGAGTAAATATCGCCTATATTTGTTCACGAACGACACACAAGCCAGCTCAATTTACACGATTGATAATTCTATGTATTTATAAAAGTATATACAATACATAGCATGTGTCCGATGTCCCGTGGCAACGGTATACATACATTATAAACACAACTCAATGCAACGAACTCGCGAGAGATTATCTTCGTAATGGTAATTACTTTTTGCGTAAATTTTTATTATTTTCTTTAATGTTTTCACAGAAAACAAACCAGGATTGCAACGCTACTACAATCACCATAGGCCGAGAAGACACGTAGGGCAACGAACGGTGGTGTAGAGATGCCTTGTGTAATTTGGATTTTCGATGTTACCTCATGGATCACACGCATGGATCGTCGTCAACGATAGGAAAGTAATAACACATAAATGATCGTCTAGAATTTTTATATTAAAATGGAAATGTCTAATATTTGTATGAGGAGCCCGAGTGATCACGTTATATGGCTTCCAAATATTTGCTCTTTTGTGCAAATAGCAAAATGAAGAATACAGAATAATTAATGTGAGATTATTATGTAACGTAAGGATTCTTAATAAAGTCAGTCAGTCCGGCGCTCTTTGTGCTTGGATCTCTTGTGCATTTTTCTCTCGCCCTGTCTCTTCAGAAATCCTCTCCACTCACCCACCCCCGTTTCCGAACAGCCATATTAGTATTTGTCTTCTTTTATTAGCCAACTTCTGTACCTAATTCTCTGACAGCCGACGTTCATTTTCGCGAAGAGCAACAAACAATTATATGCCCTACGTCAAGAGACGAGCACAGACGGAATGTATGATGAAGTTAACATCGAGCTACTTATATAATTGTACGTTTCATTCGATAAGCAACGGACATTCCATATGTCAACCAGGCGATAATGAATGATACATAATTACACATATCCGCTCTCTGTACATGAATGAATAAATATGACGAAACCTGATAATTCGAACGGTTGATACGCGCTATAGGTACAGTTATGGTTAAACCTAGCGTCGGAGTTTGAGTACACGCAATCGCCTTGTTACAAATGTAAATCCGACGTCATATGTATAGCCACGCGTAGCCGATATATGTACCTATTTTCGATATGGGCATGCAGCTGCGAGTACCACGACGTTTGTCACCGACAGGTACGTCTGGGTCGGTTGTCGATCACCGAATATCGGCTATTCTTTGCCTCATTGGAATTCTACCGTGCCTGGAACAATATCGCATCTGTCTCCGGCGCGACTATATTCAACCCCCGATCGAATTTCCTCTGTCGTTTCTGTGTTCTTCTGATGCTGCAGCTTCCTCGGAAACAGCCAAGAGGTGAAAATTTACTTTAGAAGGAAATTTTAACCCGTTATCTCAGAGCGCCGTGACCCCAGGCATCGCTATAAGCATCCTTCTGTCTATTACCTTGCTCTCCTTCACCTGTTCTCATACGTGCGTATCCTCGCACTCTATCCCCCTCAAGCTCATCGCATCAACCAGAGAGGGGGGAAAAAAATATTTCCGCCGAGGTAAAGGCCGTAATTCTGCAATCGCATAGGATTATGGGACACGGGGATATCGGATCCGGTTCGAAATTTGAGTACCTCATTCTTTGGGGATAGCAGTTACCTAAAACCACCGTATGTCGTAACAGCAGAATAGAAGTCCCCCGCAACGAGGGCTATGAAAATAGATATTACACAGCGGTATGATGTTGTTTTTTTCTCAAAAACATCCTCTGGCTCTCAATTTAGAAGGTGTGCGAAATTATTTGAAATTACGCGCTTGCTGTATTTTGACAATGGTGTAAGGTGTTATTTTGTAATTTCAAAGTAGTTTCAGAAGCCTTTTGAGATGTGGGAGGTGAAGCGACATCGCAATTACTAGGAAATCCGTAGGCTGAAATGTGCAGATCCCGGAAAAGTATAACGTCTCTTTTCGGCAGGACCGAACTTTCAACGATCTGTACAAAGAACATATAACTCCGTTTTTCCTGCGCCTTTCATATGTTAATCCCCCTCCGGTTGTGGTGCTGGGGTAGCTTTACCCTTTGTCGCGTTGAGTTATGTTGTTTATCCACCAGCACATTTGTTTACGTCCTGCGAAACGCTAAGTACGTTATTATTCCAACGAGTCTCGCGATATGACGCACGCACACTTACAGACGTCAGCAACGCAGCTCCACCCCAAAACAATCCGCATCCCGGGGTTTCTTTCCCCTTCCCGAATCCCAATACTCGATCAAATAGCCATTAAAAGCTATAAGTTCAAGGTCATTTTAGAATATGATTTTTCTAAAAATCTGTCTTTTCGTGTCCAGAAGATGAACTTGCAATTAGAGCAAGATCTTGGAAAATATAATTTATACCCTAGAATTCCATGAAGTTGTCCTCTAGCCCCTTCTAACATCTCGCAGACAACAAGAACTGCAAAAGTGCTACTCCTAATTTTACTGACAAACCAATCACAGAATATTTTTGATCTTCTCATTGATTTTTTTTGTTTATTGGTTTTGAGCTGCCTTGTAATTTTGGTTTGTAATATTTTTCAACAAGTTTAACCGGTATAATACATCATTCAACTCTAGTGCGTCGGTCAAAAGCCACGAGGCAGGCGGATGGACGAGCGTAACGAGAACGGCGAGTAAAGTCGTTATAAGCTAGGACGAGTACAATGGCATTGGAAAAATGGTTGAACCGTTTGAAAGTTCGCAGAGGACTAGGCTGTGATGAAACGTGATATTAATTGAGCATGGTGCAGTATGGGTGGCCCGAGGCGTCAATATATGTATGTTTTTCTACCATTCTCTAAAAAGAATAAAACTTGTTGGATAAATGAAGAGTCGACAAACGTGCACTATAAACAAACGACACACGTGATATAGCATATGCATGTAGGTAAAAATGCGAAACTCGATGTCATATTTGCAACCGTTATTGGAATCCGACGCATTTCTATTTCCTTGGCATACGTATTGAATTGTACAGTATTTTATACATCATGTTGTTTATTTTTCAATTTTTTTTCAAATGCCAAAATAGTTATACTACCTATGATACTACGTACAGTTGCGATTTGTTAATCTACACGTGTCAGACACAAAACACCGCTGCACAAAGAGCTGCAGCTTGCGCCGTTGCATGGCACTGGATAAATCTCTGCAAGACAGTGTAAAAGTAGAGCTATCCTATGATATTGAAATCAGTGAAATATTCCTTCAATATTCTCTTTCGAATTCTGCTTCGAATAGTGTACGGCATTACCCTATTGACAAGTCTCAAGTCCCCGTAGGCTCACAAAGATTCGAAAATTCCAAATATGACAATTGACGCATGAAATACTTACACCAGAAGCTACTGCATCGACCTAATACGAGCAAGCTAATCTTACGCCGTTCATGATCAGCTTATGATCTACTTGCGTTCACTTCACGTAACGCCTAATGTATACATGTATACATCTCTATACCCTATATTCAAGTTTCGCTCTAGTTGTGCTTAGCTTGCGCTCAGGCCAACTTAGATAACTACATTGAATAATCATGCGGCCATAACTATAGGCATAGATACCGAATGTGTCGAGAGAATCTCACGATACATGCAGCACCGATGCTGCATAGGGTGGGTATCAGTCAGTCGAAATGTTAGCAAATGGTGAATCAAATGCCACAAAATCTCCGAATAGTTTCAGAATTATTGTTTATAGGATGAAAAAACACATGAAAAGAGCGCAGACACGTTCTCTTTGTATAATGTGAAACGAAGGTATGTAGTGTCAATACCAACGTTTACCGAACAGTATTAGATTCGTATTCGATATCTCGTCCGGTAGCAGAAACCACAGAGAAGTATAGCATCAGCATCGCCATTATTGATGGGTAAAATAAGGATCTGTGAAAAGCTGTAGCTATGCAGCCATAAAGCAGCTGCAATCGGTCGGCGCATTCCCAGGGTGTCCGAACATGGACGAAGGCGTACTTCAGGAATTGTGATGGTCGTCGGTACTTCGGTAGTTTGAAGCTCGCAGCCTGGGACGAATCCGCCCCAACGGACTGTAGCGAGATTTAAATACAATATCCTGAGGCTAACAATAAGACAGAAATGAAGTCCCACGAACACGAGCCCCACGCAAGCACTGCGTACCTACTCTTTCCACCATCATACACGAATACGAATGCTTTCACCTCCGGCTATCTAACGACCATCCTGCAACCCCTGCACGTACGTATATCGGTGGAAATACATGCATACGTCTGGGTACCAGGATCGGTTGTCGATGTTCGTCTAGATCGTTTCTGTGAACGAAAAACTTTATGGGGTGTAGGCCGTAGTTATTCGAACATATTATACAAGGGTAGAAAATAAATTATTTAATTTACGACAGTGCTTTCCAAGTAGCTAATGATGGAACTACTCTAGAATAGGTATAAAAAGCTGAAAGTTTGAATCTTTCATTCCAGATAGAGATCTAGAAGAACGAGCAGAAACTAATCATTTCTCCATTAAAAAATAGACGCATCGCTCACTAAAATTAATGCAATTAAAAGGGTTGATAAGTATTCAGCTTTCGGTGAATTCGATGTTTGAGAGGGACAAAATAGATACTAAAATAATTACGGTGCTGATTCATTATGACGGTCCACAGCGTGCAATACGCAATAGTTAATATTCATATGGCCACTGACCTGGCTGGGGTCGTACTGTGCGCCGTACGGCCGAGCTTACAAGTTCTTGAACGTATCCATTAGTCAGCTCTTGTCACTCGTCGTATCGTTGCTTTAGCTCTATACAAGCGCAAAATTTTAGGCGGGATTTTAAGGACGAGCTGAAGCGGATCTTTCTCAATATACGAGAAAATAATTGAGAAAACGGAGTAAGCTTGCGATGAAATAATGAAAGCCACGTTATTTCGGACAGAAGGATATGGGTACAGTGAAATAATTTTTAGAAGACAAGTTTGAAAATTCTTATAAACTAATTCATTTGACATAAGAAAGCGCATACTGTTTATGTACAAAATACAAATGCTGAAGTTAGATTCTTGACACTTAATTCCTCTTTGCATTTCGATTGAACGAAATGATTTCACTGCGGTTCGTATTTTAGTGAGTTCATTTTTTCCTAGATTTCATCTGAACACGCCGATTTTTCCCTGGTCGTTGCTTCGCCCCATCACTCTTTCCTTTCTTAGGTTTACCGGGTCTTTTCCATTCTGATACATCCGCGGCACTAGATTTTGTGTTTTGCTTGCTCCCGCGTTTTTTTCCCCCAAACCCATACTTCGAATTTTTCATTCTCAATTTTGCTTGGGCTTTTTTGTCTGTCAGCCGGCTTCCATCCTTTTTACTGCTGGGTTTCTTTTTGTCATCCAAGAAATCCAGGTCGTTCCGTATGCCTTTACGGTACTTTTTTACTTCATCAAGCATTTTCTTCTTTTCAGCATGTTTCTTAAGTTTAGACTCAATCTGCATTTGTTTTCCAATCTTACGTTGTTGCCTGAGCTGCCTGATTCTCTCTGACCGCTGTGCCTCCACCTGTTTCTTCATTAGATTTTCTCTAACCTTCTGCATGTGCTCATCAGTCTTAGCCATCTCTGCGAAGTAGTCATCAGGCCTTTTAGTTACTATACCAAGTTTTTTTAATTTCACTATTCCTTCCATGACCGCAGCTTGCGCTTGCCTATGAAACATCGTCTCTCTTTTGAAGTCGTTCAATACTGGATCTTCTGAGGGTGTGAATTGTGGTAGTTTTTTGTTTCCTTGCATTTGCTTTGCTCGACGCACCTCGTGCTCCTGCATCTGTAGCGCCAATTCTGGTGCCAAAGGTGCAGGTGCATTTACTATGTCCAACCTTTCGATCCATGGTAATGTCAATTTAAACTCAAGCACTTTTCGCTTGATGTCAGCCTGTAAGAAGTATATACTTCAAAATCAATGTTATCTGCATACAATTGGCAGTTGATTTTTATCACTTCGAATGTATTACACACATTAGATGTATACCCTTATTCATGGTATCAATTTTTACCTGGTATTATCGGAAGAGTTATTCGTTAATTACAGACTGTATCGATTTGGTTACAGAAGATTAGGTTATGTTAAGTTGTACAACTAAAATACTAAAATACTGTTTTACAGCGTCATAGTAATTCATCTCAATATTAACGTGATGATATCAGTCTATGTACGCTAAGATTTATCAATTATTTTGGCGTATCAGAACGGAAACATGTGTTTGGCGACTACTAAATGCTTGCACACGTTGCCATAGCGCACAGTTGATCAATACCTGCATCATCTTGCAATGTTTGGTGAATCTGGCTATACGTTAAGAAATACATCAGAATAAAAGTAAATTTTCGTACCTCGGTCGGGGCACGAACATCATCTTCGTTGTCACCACTTTCGTCTGAAGAATCTTCAAACTCTTCACGATCTTCAGCCATCGCTACCAGACCACGCCGACACTTCGATGAAAGTGCAGAGCACGCGGTGTGCACGCGGTACAGTTTCAGATCATTTACAATATGAAATATAATGTTCAGTTTTTTCCCACCAGATAGCAGAACCTCTTGGAAGTAAAGCCAGCGAAGGGCCGTGAAGGGCGAAAGTAAAGGGTCCGTTGCTTAAACCATACATGCTATAGTTGACTGAACATTGGTACTAACATTGAATAACTAAAAGCGTTGAGTGTTACCTTTAGTTACTCAATGGTACTAATGTTAACTGAAGATTGGTATTCAGTCAATGGTACTAATCTTTAGTCAACGAAAGGTCTCTAGTAAAGAGGGTCGAATCATAGAGCTCCAACGTTCTCCAACGTATGCTCTATGGGTCGAATACACCCACTGAATACACCCGATTCCCGTCCTCAACCTACCCCTTTTCACAGTATGTAGTGACATCTATAGAACCATAGAAAAATTGTCAAGTTATCGCAACTGACAGATCGTAGATGTGATATTATTCGTTTATAATTGCACATTTTTTCGTGAGAAAATGCACAGCAGAGTAAAAGCTAGGTTCGAGAACGTTTGTAGTCTTATACAGGCATAACATAGAATGGGAGGACAAATAATTCTGTGAATAAATTGTAATAACGATAATGAGTATTGTTGGTTTTAAAATTGACAGGTTATGTCGTTACCATTCGATCAAATGACCTTAGCAGAGACAATCGAAGTATTCTTGCCAGCATAAATACCACAGATTTATTGTAAAAATATGCTGTGCAAAATAGACGATCTTCCAGATGAAATTCTCGAATATATACTAAGCCTCATTCCTCCCTATAAAGATCTTCAAGAATGCACACTTGTCTCTAAACGATGGTACAGAGCCACCAAGAGTACGTTAATTTCTTGTTTTTGTGCATTACATTTTGCTCAATTAGCTATCAAAAATCTTGAATCTATAACCTCTGATTTCCGATGGATTTCAGCTAATTATTATTCACTCCTTCATCCTAGTCTTTAAATCACTATCTTAACAATATTTCATTCTACAGATGTTATCGAGCATAATGAAGCACACTTTCAGAAAGCAGTTGCTTTGGGTTCATTATTTTGGAAGACGTGCCCTGGAGCGGATTGGCTGCCGACAATTGGTAAACGCCATTCTCATTCAGCTTGTGCATATGAAAATTTTATGTATGTATTTGGAGGCTGCACTGCTACTTGCACAACATTCAATGATCTGTGGAGATTAGATTTGGACACCAGAAAATGGATTCGACCTATCACCATGGGCAGTTATCCATCTCCAAAAGCATGTGCAACGATGCTTTATTACAAGAAAAATTTTATTCTGTTTGGTGGATGGTCTCATCCATCTCCATATCCCCTCCATCAGGTACATTCAATTTTCAACCTAGTGGGAATTATTGAATAATTTTAATAATGAAGTTGTAATTAATTCTTACCACCCATGCTTTATCTGAATGAATTATTTTCTGTGCGATAACTTGTTTTCATTTTCAGCAATGGAAACTGTTCAATGAGTTACACGTTTACTCTATCGAACTGAATAGATGGAGTGCTATCAATGCCCTTGAAAGTCCCCCACCAACATCTGCCCACTCGGCATCTATCCATGGAAATCTTATGGTTGTGTTTGGTGGTGTTTGTAATGGTTACAGGTACGTATATATGCTCAATCGAAATTCGGGTGAAATAATTAAACTTGATTGGGTATATATTTTCATGTGATCTTACCAAGGACTATAAGTCGATGGAACTAATCCGCTCAATATTGAACCATTGTTATTATTTTGAGGTAGTTCCAATGAAGTTTGGTGCTTAAATCTAGACACTTATTGTTGGCACAAACAGACTACATCCAACTTGAAGCCACAACCTCGATATGGTCAGTCACAAATTGAACTCGATAGCAAACATCTGCTTATCCTAGGTAACAAGCACCAAATATTTCCAAAATTAATGTTTTGAATTGAAGATGATTTGTGAATTCCGATACCATCCACCAAAAGTTAAAGTGAGTTTAATTTCGTTTCCTAAATATAGGAGGATGTACTGGCCCTAATGTTGCTATGAATGACGCATGGTTATTAACAATGGAAAATCCAAACTGGACTTGGAGGAAAGTCAACATGCTTCGATCTGAATGTGCTCCAACTCGTATTTGGTGTCATCAAGCTTGCAAGGTATTGTGACATAAAAGTCTGATTCAAGAAACTGCCTAAATGCTTCATCTAAACTTTAAAGAATTATAATTGATAGGTTGGTGATTACGTCATTGTACTCAGCAGAAACAAACAAATTTGCCAGACAAACGATATGAGTATATCACTTGCTAAGAATGCTTGTCAAAGACCTACACCTTCCGAAGTTCAAGACCCAGTACCAGCATTTGAAAGGTTCGCATCGAAGAAATCAATAATCATTAGCCATCAAAAGAAGTAGAATATTAGGTAAAGCTTTTCTTACACATTCACCAATTTTAGGCATAAAAACGTGGCCCCAATAGATAGAGATGAAAATGTGAATGGACGTCGCGGATCCTTTCCAAGATCGTCTATGTCCAGTCCGCAATCTCCACCGCTTGTTTCTGTGCCTCACAGGCCCTTACCCATTCTCGACTCCCCTACTCTGGGAATGGCTGCATTCCGTGAGGAGTTACCACGACCTCGACCAAACTTGCATAGACAGCGTCAACTAGAATGGCTTCGCAGAATGGAGGAGAAGATTCAGAATTTGAAGACGCAGACGAAACCTGTTAAAAAAACCGAAAACACCTTGGCTATATTTGTCTTAGATATCTCGAAAGTATTGAGCGACGAATGTGTTGCTTCATGGATACCATTAAAACCAAATGATCAATCTGGACCTGACGAGAGAATATTATACTCTCTGGTTCTTGGTAGAGGAGAGTTAATAGTGTTTGGTGGAATCCGTAAAGAGCAAACTACTATTCAGGGCCAAACAGAAACTGATGACTCAGAAGTTTACAATGATCTCCATTTCATAAATCCACCGCGATATGTCATATAATTTATTTCAGCATCTATATAAGGCTCATTGATCAACATAATGAAGCTTTTTATCAGATATGTATTGCACATCAGATATGATAAAATTAATGAGTCATGAGACTCCTTGTCTGCAAACAAATTTGCTAATTTACAATTGCCTTTGTGTGAAGTAAAATGGCGCAATTTTTTAGACTTGATACAACGACACTTTAAAAATAATCATTGACCCATAGAGTTTACATGAATAATTCCTGATTAAAATATTTTTAAATATTCACATCTATAGCTTTAATTAGTGAGTCACCTGAATTGCAATAACAGAAACAACTCAAAATATTGGCTCATTTAAAGTCTTGTATAGAATTAGTACCTTTGTACTAAACAAACATCTTATGTAAAAATTACAATTATTTTTAGCTGAGAATCAAAAAATTTGATCGCTGATACTAAAAAAAAAGATTTGCCCTTAACAGAAACAATATCAGTTGACTAGACTCTACATTCTCCTGTCATCTCTGCAATGTCATTTCGTTTATTAACATCAGCTCTCAGGGTGGTAGACAAGTATACCTATAGCTTATTAGTTCTCATTATCGCTCGCATTACACAAGTACAAATTTTTATTTACATTTTTTAGCAATTTTATGACAAGAAAGTCAAGAGGAAATAGCATTGAATAATTAAACAAACTTCTTCGTTCAATATTAGGTAATTAGGCGACGTTTATAAGAAGTGTATAATAAATATACGCATAGAAAGCTCCTGTAGTTGGATATTCCTTCATTATAACCTACACCTTAATTTAAGAAAATTGTTGACAAAACAGTTGGTGCCAGAAGAAAACAATTCAAAAGGATTCAACTCAACTTTTTTTTTCATTCCTAGTAATCAAGTAAAATATTAACTGAGAACTATTTGTGTTCTTTAGAATCCATGTTTAACGTTGACTGAAGATTAGTATTTGGAAATGACAAGTGATCACTCCACGATCGTTGATAAGCGAACGGAAACACGTGAATTCACTGCCTGATTTACTGAACAACGAGCTAGGGTTTGGTTGGGTTTTTACAAAATATAGTTCCATCTAGCAGTAACCAGCACAACTAGTTGGCGAGTGTGAATTTTTTGCAGTTGGTTGACGGCGACGCAACATCATGGCGTTAACGGATACCGAACCGATGTCACATTTACTGAGATTGGCAAACAAATTCAACTGCTTCTACCTGTCAGGTAACACAATTATTTAACTTAGAATTGCATTACATGGAGTGAACTGTGTGCTACTCTTTTCGAGCTACTTTTGTCAGAAATCTATATCTTGCCATTCTGTCTGCTAGGATATTGATTTCGTCTGTTGTATACAGCACCACTGTCTCTTTACCAGGGGAACAAATAAATATACCTTATGCGTATTTATAAAATTCCTAATATCCGGTATAATATTTTTAAACTTATCATCGTACTAAGCTTTTGAACTTTTTATGCGCTCACAATTCGCTTACATCGAAATGTCAATAGAGACTTTTTTCCTCCCTTACTCATCTCCCCGTATCAGATCTTGGAATGGCTGTGTTCAAAATAAAAACATCAAATTGTACAAGACATAGTATTTACCATTTGATGCAGGCGCGTGGCAAAGCTTAAACTCTTGGACCATTTGGCTCTGTTCCCAAAATAACAATCATACATTTAGGCTGCAGGTGTATATTAATTATATGAAATCCGTTAAATGCGTGAAACGACAAACCAATCCCTTTCAATCCATATCCCCTTCCTCCCTTCTGTTTTACCAACCGCATGTTGTAATAACAAACAACCTCTCATTTTCTTATTCTAACAATGATATAAATATTCATTTCGTGTCTGCCAATTTTATTCATGCATCGGATATATTTAACTACGCTTATGTATTTGCAAATACACATCTACGCCTCTACGAGTCGGAAGATGTCCACATTTTTTTCTTCGCTTTTATTACAATTTATTTTCCCCCGTGTGCTCATACATAGGTAATTGTACGGAGATCAGAGACTTTTTTATATTTTTAAAACTGTCAAGAACGATAAGAAAAATCATCCGGATTGCAGAGCTTGCATCCATGACGTGTTTAATTTTTTATGTCTCGTTTTGTTTTGCGATGACGAAAAAAGAAGTCAGTTTATCTGAATGATTTTGTTATTTTAAGTTCATTTCAAAATGGTGAACATCAATAATAATTTAAAAAGTATCATCTGTATAGATTTCGATGGTCAAGTATAGACGACGTCTGCGAAAATAGGCAGTTTGCTGTATTGGTCTAAAGTTGGAGGGTTTCGCCTATAGTACCATCCGGAAATCATCGGCAAATATCTGCCAAGACCCGTATTTCGACATTCTCATAGCTTCAAGATACATCTCAAGAATTACGCAATTCACTCACGTTTATTGAGTTTTCGTCCGCGAAAGCAATTAAAATTACCGAGCAATAATTTCTAATGATGCATAATTCTAAATGAAATTGTATTGATATTGATAAAGTTGAAATGACCTTACAGAACTCAATAGTAAATGTATGTTTCATATTCTGACTTGAGTGAAATTTTTCGAAAAAGATTAGATAAGATCTATTGATACCTATTGTTTAGATAGCTGTTGTTTATTTCTAATATTCGAGAAAAAATACGGTGTATTTAATAGGATTAACCGTAAACGTTGTATCGCCTGATCATTCATTGCTTTCTGATAAATATTGCCCTTCTTCAGAACATCCTGCAACAAACGTGGATATATTCCACTCGATTTGAATACTACTGATAATAACGACAGGTCTATAAAAATACAAAGCAGACAATAACAATTGTACTTTTACTGATAGCGAGTTAATTATCATGTCTTTACATGGTCACGAGTATAGGTATAGTTCTAGTCAGAGTCTGAGCCCCTTTACTTTTAAGCTTAAGCTAAGCTATAATAATATAAATGTAGAAGTTATCACTTTCAAGGAGACGGGTTTCAAGGACCAACCGCAATGATGTATGAAAAATAGTATACTATCGATTGATCTTGTCGAGATGAAAAAATGAAATTTATTCAGAATTAAGGGGGGATAGAATTCCTCAGTTTCGGAAATTAATAATATATGTATACAGTTAACCGTAATGGCGAACTTATAGATTCGCACGTCGATTCTATTGAATAATTCATAGAATTGTGATTTCCTCTTTTAGGGTTCCACTCGGGAACTTGCAGAGCATTTGTCGTCGATGGCCAACAAGTTGGTCTCGTTCGACCCGACGTAATGAAAGAACTTCTCAGCTACCCACAGGTAATTCAAAGTTCAAAACGATATATAACTTCTCATTTTCACGTAACCTATCCTAATCATCGTCTAGCTCTACACATAGATATGGTTTTCTCCGTTTTAAATATGCAGATCATACAGGATTTATATACCGTAGAAAAAGACCGACGTTGAAGATCAAAGTTTGACCGCGCGCCATAAATATTGATAGCTCATTTCAATTTTAACGCAAAACTTTTTTGAAGTCCAACCTGAATTTAATTCTGTAAGGCTTCGGTTGAACCTGTCCGATACAATAAAATACATCATTATTCTAGCAAGTCTCGATTTCTGAGAATTGTCTGCCTTATCGTGTGATACTACCCGTAAATACTACCCTGAAGTATCTGTAGCTCACGATAAAAGCTATGAATGCCTGATTTTTCTTTTATGCGACGACTTTTATCTCAATTTCATTTTATTACGACCTGTCGTATTAAGAGAACCACTTTATACAAGAACATAATATGGAAAGACTATTCCTTCCACAAATATTCTAAACACGTAAGCTCATTGCGTGCATTTCTGCGTTGATCTAATATCTATAATGTTTATATCTTTGCCATGCAAGGTCTCTGTGAGATTCTAATGATTTCTGCATATTTTAAATCGTAACCCATTCAGAATATCTTCGCGTTAGTATTTATGTATTGTAACAATACTCGTGAATATTATAGTAGGTAATCGAAATCCCCTCGGAATAATGCGGAAACACATTGCCACAGGTTTTATCTGCATTTGATGAACAATTTAATGAATAATTGATAATGTCGACCCTAGAACGTTGTCTGAAAAGTCGTGCCACTTGTTACATTCTGGCAACACCTGTAAAAGGCAGAATCATGTGGTTTGAGATGAGTTCACCATTATTTGCCTCATAAAGCTTATGGTCAATAGTATAGTAATATTAGTTGACGCGATAATAATTTAAAACACTATCCGAGTCATACCTCACATACAAATGTATAGTCTATTGCGATCTATATTACTGCGTGCGATTTGTTCGCATTTTATTTATTATAAATTCAAAGTTCGCACGCGACTTTGTTAACACTCAATCAGTGAACGTACGGTAGCGTTTGCTAACTGATTGTGAGCGGCCTTTTATTTTTTTCGTTAAAAAGTCACTGACAGGATACGTTAGTGGCTAGACATTATCGTAAGCGATCCCTCACGATCAACAATATATACATTTGCATATCCCACACATCAACATTTGTATTTTACGGCAACACAGCAAATGTGATATCGTATCGCGGTGTTTCATTTCCTGCTTACGTAATCTACATTCATGGTCACATAATGGAATTTAGAAAGTAATTACAGAAATTATAATTAGTCACCCATCGGTATAAATTCTTCACTTACTTGATTACCATAACAATGCTACATTTACATTCTTAATTTTGTATTGAAGGTATTTCAAGTGCATCCAGAATATGTTCAACTTAATCCAGCGTTTAGAGACTATGCTGAACGTAGCACAAAAATGGAGGAGGTTCTTAAGGAGTGGCGAGACCATGGAAAATTTGTTACACTCAAGGGCTGGCGTGAGGAGTGCTATGAAGTGAGGTCCCAATTCAATACTCAACCACTCTTCAAAATGGATCGCTCTGCTACCTGTAGGTCACCTTCTAATTAGTCGTCAAATACAAGTCATTGGCATTTTACAAGAAATTGTGATCTTATGTGTGCCTTGTACAATCCCATATACTGAAAGATTCAAATTTTATACCTAATTGACCAGGCTTGTTCGGAATTCGAAACTACGGGGTTGACATTACTGGATATGTTATGGATCGTGAAAAGGGGCTCTCAATTTGGCTCCAGAAGCGTAGTCCTACAAAACAAACCTGGCCTGGTTATTGGGATAACATGGTAGGTGGTGGATTAAGCGCTGGCTATGGTATCCACGAAACTGGAGTGAAAGAGGCTGGAGAAGAAGCCAGTATCCCTAGCAAGCATCTTGGAAAACTGAAGAGCGCAGGATGTGTTTCGTTTTTCTTTGAGAGTGAAAGGGGTCTTTTTCCCAACACTGAATTTGTTTACGACCTGGAATTGCCCCCAGACTTTGTACCATCTAATGGTGATGGGGAAGTTGAGACATTCGAACTTCTACCAGTTAAAGAATGCTTGGAGAGAGTACTTTCGCCAGAGTTCAAGACAACATCTGTGCCAGTTGTCCTTGACTTTTTCATCAGACATGGCTACATCACTGCTGAAAATGGTAAGTTCCGAACTTTTCAAATATTTATGGAACCCTGATAAAAACAGAGCATTGTGAAGTCAAAATGCATGCGACTATAGATATTCTAGATCATATTCGTGAATTAAATTTCTATTTTGCAGAGCCTAACTTCATCAAAATCGTCGAACTACTACATGTGCCACTGCAAACCATATACAATCAACCACAAAGAAAGTATAAGATAGAAGCTAATGGCGAAGCGAATATTGCTCTATAAAGAGGCCTTAGGATAACAATAGGCACTAATTTCAATTGAACTAAGGCTGAAAATTCAGAAGGTTGAATGAAATTTTCTTTAATCATACTTTATGTCTGTTTCAAGGTCTGAAGCATGTCAGTTACTTGTGCAAATTCACGTAGTATATGATAGAGCACCATTTCCATATGCGTTATAAACAACAAACTGCAATTAGTTATTTGCCACGGATGATGTTGTCTTCACGTTGTGAATCTGTATACTAGACAAACGCTTCCTAAAGCATGCTGCTATGGTTGATAAACTTGTGCGACAAAAGTGCTGTATGACTTTAAAAACTAATAGATTGCATTGAATCTCAGCATCTTCTAATTTCTTGTTTGTTCGGTTATTGGTTTTTGTTATTTGAAAAATATGATATTCACTCAACGACCGAAAAAATAAGCAACATTGTGAACCAGATCAAAAATGTATTTAAAAGTCTAAAATTGATTGCTATTTGGAAGCATTTTGGCCGCACATTATCTCAAATTTTCATGGCAAACACCTGCGTGCATTAGTCTTGTGAGGACCAATGACACATGACCAAAGTTGAAGACCTGTACCTAAAATCATTTGCTCCTGAGTTTTCTCCCTAATAGTATCATCCAGTTAATGCTGCTCATTCTGTAACGTGGGATCGACCGTAGTCTGATACTCGTATGTTGTGAAACAAAAAATCAGTATTCTTTCTAGTTATAATTTTTGCCAGAAATGAAACAAAACTTATTGTTTTGCGCCCAAATCTTCGGTTTCTGCTGGAGATCTCCTTGCGATTTTGAAATAGACCTTAATTTCAACTATAATTCACAATTCATCAGAGAAATGATACTGTCGGTCCTGCGTATACTCGCAGCGTCATATACATTTTATATTGAAAGATTGACAAGTTTGTAAGTATGTAGGAAGTAATGGAGTTGGCAGTTACACATCCTTCGTTTTAATTAGCATTATAACGTACTATACTTCGTATCAAGTCTACCAAATGAACTATCCACTGGGATAAACATGAAAATTCTACGGGACAACCATTTCACGTGACTTATCACACAACGGTTATGAGGTATCAAGTACTAAGAATGCAAATTATTACGCTGGCTCGAGCATCAAAGTATTAATACTGCATTCCAAATTCTACGTTTAGTGGCAATAATTGTTTGCACAAGCAAAAATAATTGGAAACAGCCGTTTCTTCCATTTGGAATTGCATATTTATAAAAAAATTGAAAGCTTGATGCATATGATATCTTTAGATGTAAACGAATTGAAATGTCGATGAAAAAAATAAGTTAGGATTTGATCCAAAGTATTAAAATAGATAATCAATTTTTGATCTGTTTGGATATTTCAAAGAATCAAGAGTTAAATCATGCGTGGAATTGCAATATGTTTTTTTTACATAACTTTACTAATTGACATGAATTTAGTTGTAGCATTTTTATTGCATGGATTGTTTTTGGGGAAGGGAACAAAATCGTTGTGTTATTTGTGATAGAAAAAATAGACTACCGAATAAGTGTTTTTTTTTTTTTGTATGGAAGCATACACAAAGCTAAGTAACATCACGAATATCATTAAATAAATACGTGGTTGGTCACACATTCATGGTTAACAGTAGGCAAACATTTCTGCTGAATAATATTATTCGTTCAGTTCTAAGTTGGAGGGCAAAGTATACAAGTTCATGTGACAACCAACTACATTTATGCGATGACTAAGTGAACTATGGTAACTGATTAACATCTGACAGTCTATCGATTACTGCAGCATAAAATAAAATAAGCGGCAAAAATGTGATATAATATGGCGTACGATTTTGCTTTTTGACAAGTAATAAATAGCATAATCTTAACATTGTTCCAAAATGTCTTCGCCACAGGTTGTAAGATTCGTTCAGTACCTACTTAGCTTGACCTCATAATCAAACGACTATATCTTCATGATGAAATAAGCATTAGTTGTGAAGCTAGTCAGAAACAAGCCTGATAAAAATTCATCTACAAAACATTACTCAATTTTCATAAAACTTCAAATTTCTACTAAAAATTATTGATACTATGTCATTTTAAACTCTGAAACACATTTTCCCTCATGCGGATGAATGGATTAAAGACAGTCGTCTAAGTTCTTTTTCGTCTTTATTAATTTACACAAATGGAGCACAGGACAGTTATTTTCATTATAACATCACATATCAGAAATGATAGCATATAGTATGTTTGCAATTTAGTTGGTTGCTCAAGCTCTGTCATCTTTGAACTATAAGTTTCCCCCATCTGTGATACGGTCTAGTAGGCTCTGAACGAACATAAAATGGCCAATACGTGTGACACCGTAGCTGAAAGATAGCTCAGAATAGATTGCGTAAATTTAGTACTTTTTTAACGAAACTAACTACTTGATGTGCTAGTCACCCATAGTAATGATTCGTTCTTGTCAGTACATTTTGAATTATTCTCACCCAACTGTAACTATTGAACGACTTTTACCAGCAGAGAGAATTACATTCGTAACAAGAGGACACATATATCCAGCCTTTCCATAAAGCTGCAGAGATCATCATAACTGATAAGCTAATTATACCACTTTGTTTACCACAACTTTAGACTATTGCAATGTGAGCCTTTTGGTTGATTATATTGCTTCAAATTTTTTTCAATCATGTAATATTGTAGTTGAAGACCTCAAATACACAAATGTGCTTGGTGATCTTTTGTTCAAAGTAGGCACAATGAGTAACATGATTATGAATAATCATGGCGTTCAATTTGTTTGAATTGGACAGCGATAATACCATATCAAGATGTTATGTGAACTGTTCGCAAGATCATCTTGCAATGCAATTTTCGAAAAAGTGCTGGATGATAATATTTTAAAGACAAGATAGCAAATTATGTAAAAACTCGTTTTCCGTTTTGTTTTCAAATTCGCCTACTTAGGAATTAGAGAAGTAAGAGCAACATAAATTCTTGAACGGCGAGCAATTTTTTATTCACCTTTCATTTTTGAAAATTGAAATGGTTATGCTGAGTAAAAAAAGTGGATGTGGATAACCATTGAGTGATGTGTTAACTTGATTCATGATATGATATTAACAGCCAGTGCTTTCTCCAAACATACATGATGTTCTATATTGTTATTCCACTATAATTTTATATATTTTCATTTGTGTTTGCACTGATAAGATTGTTTGCATAACTATTATTTAGCAACAAATATTACAACCAGTATTGGTATTGATGTGAGTTTAAATTTTTACAAAATTGAGCACAAAAAATTCAATTTATATCTAATTATCTCATAATAAGTTATTACATCATTGCATCACACACAAAGAGTTGCACATATCTGTAAATGTTCGGATTTGAGTAAGATTTAAATCCAACACATGGATTATTCACGAGTTCGGACCACCTCTATCATCGTGCATCTTTTTATTGCAGATGTGATGGCAAAGATCAGGTATCCATGCTGATGATGAATTGTACATAATATAGCCACGAGATTGTAATTTATTTTGGCTATGTTTGCTTAAGTAATCTAAGTTAGTTTGAAATTATCTACAACGAAATAAACTGCTGCTTTATGTGACTATGTTTTTATAGTGTTAATGTATTTAAAAAATCTGCTCTACATGTAGTATAATTCCAAAAAAGTGTATATCTTGTACAAGCATAAGATCTAATAACATTGGTTGCAGGTATACAACACCCGCCATACTCTAACACTCATAAATATTATGCAAAGCAGTCTGAGGATTGTTATATAATAAATACCTCGAATCAACAATATGTGATTATCAATAATATCTACTCATGGTTAAAATATCTGCGACTACCGATATAAACGTGCAGTGTGTCTGCTTACAAGTCATATGTCTCGTGCTCTGCCGGAGACTAATATCGGAGATTTGAAAGTACGGAAATACCATTGTATTCGAAAAACTACATGACATTTGTATTCAGATACTTTATTACATATACCTTCTTCTTACTCCATAATCAGATACAAAAAAGCCAAATTGAGGAATGAAAATAATAGCTGAACGCGTGAACGAACCTTACCGGTCTTTTTTCTGAAAACCAGAACCGTTGACTGAAAATTGTACGTGCTTCAATCGCTTCAATGAACGCTAGAAACATGACGTTTCGAAATTCCCGAACGATCAGTCGAAATCCTCATTCTGATGAAGAGATTCCGAAAATCTATGAAGCTATAAGATTCGCACTGAAGACGATGATTGATTGTGAAACAAGATTTCTGCCTATACTACCATTCCACTACTTATCACCACAAGTATTGACTGAAGATTGGTAGCCACCGTTGAGCCACAAGCCTGCCTATGCTTCGAATATTGCGCTCAAAAGAATGCGCCACTTGCATGGGGACTTGACAACCACGAATACAGAGCTGTCAGTACTACACACACGCGATGCAGTGACGTGAAAACAGGTTATGCTTATCGCCTGTTACCTATAATCGCATATGTGTACTGTTATTGTGTCAATGATGAGGTCTTGCACAATAATATCGGGGAAAATTAGCGAAAGTTTATACTTGCAGTAATACCTGCACGTTGACCTCCGATTATTTTTAACAAATTTATGTCAGTAACTATGAATTTTATACGCGCCAATCGTGAGTTGTGCACTCCGTTGTGAGGTTAACGTCAATATGATCATATAATTGTACATTTGAAGTCCACAATTACCCCCTTAAAATTCCAATTCGAATCGCTGAATGATGTCTGAAACTTCTGAGGATTTTAGGTTGCCAAAGGCACCAAAGGATTTATCATTCAACGAGAATGATTTCAATGATGTATGCATATAAGGCATTAACAACTATAAAATTGGACTGTTACTCTCGTGATACTGATGTACACTTCTTTCAGAGCAACTTTAGCGTAGACCTATTCTTGCAAGATCACCGGAAAAAAGCGAGTCTCGAGACAATGCGAGATGACTTAGGTGTATATTTGAAGGTCTTACGATCTGCCATGATCGAACTTATCAACAAGGATTATGCCGATTTTGTTAATCTATCAAGTAACTTGATTGGTTTGGACAAAGCAATTAATAATTTACAAGTACCTTTGGGTCAATTACGTGAAGAAGTGATGGTGAGTAATTTTGATTTTTTGCACTCACCAATACTGCATAACTGTGCTTAACTCTTCCTGCATTTCTTTCTTTCTGTTTGATGATATAATTTCTTGTTATTATGAAGGTGATTCTCATTTACAGCAAGTGCGCCAAACTCTAGATGATATGATAAATGAAGTTGCAAGTACTTTAAATGAAAGATGCCAAATTAGAGAACGAAAACAGAGCTTACAAAGTTTAGCACATGTTCATGATTCTATTGCCAAATTGTCCAACATTCTTGTGAAGAAAAGTACAGCTGACCAAAAAAAAGAGGACCAGATCAAGTTGGACTCCGACCTCCTAGAACGTGCTGCTACTGAATTTAACCAACTCAAATTTCACATATCCAGATGTAAAACTGACCTTACAGAAGCTCGAATCAAGGTACACCTCCAATTAGTGTCATGTACTCCTTTTCCTTGATCATCAATGAATGTCACTCTATCATCACTCAATTGTGAAGCTTTGGTTTAATTGTGATTGAAAATCTTTACTTTTATAGAGAAGTGATGAAATAGGTAGAAGTTTGACAAATAATTTGGATGAGATGTTTATATCTAGTATTAAGGAGAAGCAGCCAGAACTATTGATACGTTGTCTAAGGATATATGTTACCCTGGACAAGATATCTGTAACAGAACATCTCCTACAAAAAAAGTTCATAGGCCCTTTGGTTGAAAATGTTATTAATGAAACAACTCTACAAAGTGAACCTCAAGGATTGCGTGGGATCTACCAAAAATTATTAATGATAATTGATGAAGATTTGGCACAACTTCTGACGATCACTTTTTATCCAGACAGGTATACACTTGTCTTTGAAATATTTAAAAAATCATACCTAAATATTGAGTCACCGGTTTCTCGTGTCAAAAAATCTGCAGTCATGAAACAACCACAAAAAAATAACTAATGATTCATATTTTTAATTTTTGTTTCAGACTGTCTGTAAAGGGATTTAATTTCATTGTGAATAGTTTCTGGCCGGAAATTGAAGAAAGAATTGAATTACATTTGAGTCTGATATTTGCTCCGGGTAATCCTGAATTATTCCATAGGGTGAGTATGCATATCCAAATTCAAATTGAACATATATTGTAACGTCTTGTACCAATTGGATTTCACAACCTGAATTATAATTCTAGAGATACCTAGAGACGACAGAATTTCTCACGAAACTCGAAGAAGCTTGTGTCACTCCTGAAACATTGTCTGAATTAAAAAACCATCCCTCATACCATCGTTTCCTGTCAAAGTGGAATTTACCAGTATACTTTCAAATTAGATTTCAAGAGATAGCTGGTGCCGTAGAAGCTGTTTTGTATGATGATATTTCACCCGCGTTGCTCAAAGAAAATACGCCTACAATTACTTCAAATGATTTTATGCTCCTGGCCACTGATATCGTTTGGAATTCAATTTTGAAAACCTGGGCCGATAATATTTTCTTGACAAAACTCTTGCATCGGTAAGATCGATAATCCTTCAATGCTTGGCTCTTTGATGAAGTAAAAAGAAAAATTGGAAGATATGCAGCCTACAATTTTATTAAGTAATAAAATAAAGTACAAGTGTTTTCGATTAGTCAATCTATCGAAATTTCGTTATTTTTTTCAAGGTTTTGGAAATTGAGCATTCAAATATTTTCACGTTTTCAAACTTGGTGCGAAGAGGCCGTTAAACAAGTAAGTTTGAGAGACCATACTCGTTAATGTTTTATGGAAGTTAATTTAATGTAGTCATTATTCAATAGTTACTCATTCCCTTCATTTCATAAATACAGAGTTGGCCAGAAGCTACCAAACCTACTTCTAGCAACATTATTGAATCTGCACATCCCAACAGATTGCAGTTTCTGATATATTTATATACCGACATACAAAAAATAATGAAAAATCTGCCTTACTTCTTGGAAATTGTGTGTAATAAAGCTCCAAAAATGGAGCCCCCACTTAGAAAGCTACTCGAAGGTGAAATGATATTTATCAACATGACATGTTTACGTTATTCCGCTGAGCCCAAGTTTTATACTTGTTATATGGTTTTCAATGTTTTCAGATTGCCTAGGAGAATCTGAAAGAAATTTCCAGGCTACTCTTCCATGCGTCGCAGATGGAATAATAAAAGAACTCATGTCTCAAAGCGCCATTCATTTGAAACAAGTCAGCGATATACCGAGGTTATTTCGACGCACAAATCGAGAAATTCCTACTAAACCTTGTCCATATGTTAGTAATGTGGTCGAGCCGCTGGCTAATTTCTACACAGAATATAACACAGCTGTACCTGTTCTTGTCGCCAAGTTGTTGGAATCAACCCTGTCTTCAGTATCAGAGCAGTATGCTAATTCATTTATACAGCACTATGGCAACTATGCCATATTGATGAAGACTGATGTGGATTTATCATTCTTCCAGATATTTACTATCAGTCACAGATGTTTTAACGTCTGTACAAAAAACTGAAGAGAGTTTACGTCGGCTGAAAAAGATAAGAGATAAATCGGTAGGAACGTCACCTTCAGAGGCTAAAGGTATCGGCGATGATGAAAAGATCCGGATCCAATTAGAAATTGATGTACAGAGTTTTCTTCAGATGGTGAGATGAATCAGCTCGAAATTTTTTAATCAGTTCATATTTTCTGTTTAGGAAGTTACATAATACCTGTTTGTATTTCATGATATCCATCATATTTTCAGATAGAGAAACTTGGGATAGTTGGGACCAATATTCCAAAGCTGAAAGACTTGTTACAGGTAGTTCAAGAAGCGTTAAAAACGAGAAATGATGTTAAATGAAATAAGAATCCCTCTGTGATTTATTTACTTACTGCTATAGAATGAAGACGTAAAATACATCAATTGTTGAATCCAAAATTCTCCTGGCTCTTGTTTTTTTTTTTCACCTTTTTCATTTTATTACAATGCCTTCCTCATTAATTCCCTGACTGTAGAACACCCTTTGTTCATTCGTATTAAGGCAGTAAACAGAAGATAATGAACCACTTAGAATAGCATAAAACTGTTAAATATTTCGTTACATTTATTAATTACTTTTATTATTAAGCCAGTTAAATATATTACAGTGTCACAAGATTTCTATCAATAATGTCATATAGTACAATAAAGAATTTATGATAGGAACAAATACATGGAGAATTCTATCCTGCAAATTATATTATACAACAAAATATATGTACATTCAAATAAGAGATCACAATATAACATTCCTAGTACATGTCTACTGCGTACGTGTATACATAATATGCTGTAAAGCTTATTGCGAGTTACGATATTGCATAAATAGACTTCCTTTGTAAGTGTATGTGATAATTATACGTCAAACTAAATAAGTCTTACAGAAAAACCGATAGTAATGAATAAATTGAGATCTTCAATTCATAGCAAAGGCAAGCACAATTAAGTAATCAAAAGTAAATTATTTAAAATCTCAAGTTTGCATTAACAATAAGATGTATTCCACGCCACCAGAGCATAGCTGTTGTGATTGCTTCATTTAAGATTAGCAAGATTTTACCTCACCTGAGATTATGTACTCGATTTTTTTCTTATTTGCATGCTTATAATTTTCGTTAGTATGCGAATGCAATTTACAAACGACCAACAGTATTATTGATTTGCTAAATATCTGTAACATATTTGCACTTGCCGAGTGATATATATTTTGATTTTCAGGATAACGACTTTCTGAATCTTACAACTTTAGATATTCTACATGCTCCTAATATAATGCCTTTCATATGGAAATTACGTCAAGTATTAGGTCTCATACAATTGAATTTGGTGAGGGACTATAAATTTGACATAACTTGATTACACTCATTACTCATTGTCAGACAACTTATATTGCACATCCTTGATTAAAATCGTGCACACAAGATTTGCTATTATATTTCACTGTCATGATATTATTCATATAAAATAATTTCAATTTTATTTAATTCTGGAATGAACTGCAACTCACAGCGATATTAATGTTAAATGAATAAACAAATGGATTATGAACTCGAGTTCAGAATATGAATCCCCATCGTTTGGATAAAGTAAGTATCTATTAAATTATTTTATAAAATACACTATTGACCTAAATATACACACAACATCAAAGTAATCTCAAAACTGAGAAAAACCTAGCGTTACTATACAACTGATCGAGTTTTTGAATATTCAAACCTGCTGCTCAATACTACGATTAATTATAATTGTTAGGTATAACCTTACCCATGAGATTCAACATTATTATAGCCGATACACAATTGATGCAAGACGGGATCGATCCACGTTGGCTAAGAACGACAGCTGATTAAAAAATTTAACAGTGAGTCTTTGGTTTCAACTGTATCTAACACAGTACTTATTAAACTTTTAGGTTTGTATAACGTTCGAGAGGTGGATAACCATTTGCTTTCAACTAAAAAAACGTATCATTGGTATGGACTGCAAAATCTTATCAAATAATTAACAGGTATGGGAGGAAGAAAGAACGATTTCCCCTGTAAGTTACAACTTTAATTTAAATTAAAAATTTACATTTAAACTGCCTTGAGTGCATTCCAGGCAGATCTTCTAAACGTTATAAACAACCTAACGAGGCTTTAATGCTAACAGTGCCTCCAAGCTACTTTTAGTAGTTATCCTGTAATAAAGATTCATAAGCGAAATGCGAGACGAAACGTTTGCCATTAAATGTTTGCCAGCTACAAACTTAACAGTATTACAAAAATGTAATAATATTGGTTCCAAGTTAAATCAGGTGCTACAGGTATACCATACTGCATTTTCATGTAATAAGACTAAAGGGAAAATATGAATCCACTAGCGATCAGACTGATGTAAACGATTTGCTACTCTTAAATCTGCTCCAATGTTTTAATTCTATGTATATCATGTTTTATATATTTTTAGTAATGGAAAAAATTTTGTGAATTAGTTTTGATAAAACAATATTATTGATACCTTCAAGACGCTAGGGTTTGAAGATATTCTACAAGCCTGGCTATGAGAGGAAGATGTGCACAATTGGAGTGGGAAGATATTAATGGCATATTGGGTGTGAAATGATGAAGAGATCAGCGCAAATCTGGGTTGTCGTTGACCTGTTTCTTGATACGCAACAAAATGGTTGTGTACCAGGAATCCAACCGTGATATGGAGTCGTACTCTTTAACTGCCTCAGTATAACCTTCCAAATTTTGTTCTTCCAGGTGCTCGATGAGCGTCTATATACACAACAAAAACAGGATAGTGAGCAAATTGATAGAATCGATTCTCGCACCTCTACAGACAGTCATTAACAGAATCAGGACATGTTCGTATTAATTCTTCATGTGAAATCCTACTAAAATTCAGTTACCTCAATAACGAGGTATATTATGTTAAGTGGCCCTGAAATAGACAGTACACAACACCAAACAGTAAAGTATAAATAACATACTAATTTACCTTTATAAGTTTATACTCTCTAGAATCCTGGAAGGCAGGGTATTGTTCTTGATAACGTTCAATGGCATGTTGAGCATTAAGAACATCCACACAGAGGTGGCATAGAGCGGCACGGAAAAAGTACTCTTTTGCACTATATTTTAGTAGGGAGCTTTCTAATGATGAGGATGCAACCTGAAAATCACCAAATTCAATTATGTACTGTGGTAGCACTTTTCGGTCAGGCTTTTAACTGCAGCATGGTTTTTCAATGTCATGAAGTTTTTGCTATGAAAATATACAAATTTTTGCGTTCTACAAACCTGTTCATAAATCTGAATTGCTTTGTCATAATTTTCGAGTTGAGCGGCATACTGAGCCACCTTGAGCAAACACTTATTTGCAGATGAGTTACTTTCTTCACCTCGGAAATAATCTGCTGCCTGCTCATAGTGGTGTACCGCTCTTTCAAGATCTACAGATTCACTTTCATACATCTCCGCTATACTTTGATGATGTTTAGCAGCCATCGTGAACCTTCCCATATCGGTATATATTTCTATTGCTTTTAGAAGACAGTCAACTACCTCTGTAAGGGCAAATACAAACATCTCATATGAGTAAGATAGTGAGCGACCCTAATATCATAAAAATGACATCAGCTTCTGTTGTAAAGAGCGTATGACAATATTTGAGGGTGTGCTATGAATAATTATCGTACCATTTGGATTTGATTTTTTATAACAGTTGGCAGCATCCACATAGTTGGTAGCAGCATCATGTCTACTTCCAGCTTTACCATGAAGACTGGCAGCTTGACAGAATGCGTTTCCTGCTGCCCCCCATTTTTTGGCCATCTTGAACAAGTTTGCTGCACGTTGATAGCATTCTACTGCTTCTTCTACCTTAGATGTTCCTCTGAAATATGGAATGAATTATGATTTTGAATTATTGTACTACTGACAATCTAAAACAAACATGTTTGATTATTTTCAATTGACACCTCATGTATGATCAATCGTTCTGTTCTTCAAAAATTATTTGTTGTAATGGGTGAAAAAAAAAGTTACTTGTATTTGGATATTTGTGGTTTATAGTTAAAAAGAAAACTGTACATCGATCCAGAAGAATTATAATATATCATAAAAGTTATGGTAAAATAGTAGTGAGAGACATTCCATCTAGCTCGTTGGTGTTACAATAGGATTATCTGCGTAATTGGTAGTTGTTAATTTTGTTCCTCGGTTTAACTGAATAGTGATGATTACTTTCACCGAAATAGACAGCAATACTCATATTTATATAATTTCATATCAGTTTCATGACGTATATTTACTTATCTACATGATTACATCTTATGATTACAAAAAATAATTACTTTTTCCTGACACATTCAATGAGGTTTTCAGATTGGTATTATGAAAAATTACCTACATATCTGAACACTAAGTCAGCATTTGCACCTCATAGATTTATAATTAGAAGAACTAGACTGGCATTGCATTTTTTAATGTACTAAGTATTTATTAGACTAATTGATTGCTATGTGGCATTAGGTAACTAAGCTTCAGAAGTTGAGTATTAATTGATCGTCTTTGATTATCCTTCTACTTATTGGATTACAAGAAGACTGATGTGCAATTAATTGCAAGTCAAGTTCAGTTGGCTCGAAAGTATCTTATTTTAGAGACAAGCCATAGAGTGATAAATGATGTCTTTGCATATACTGCATTGTCATTCGGTGGTATCATGCATGGAAATATTTTGTTCATGAATTGATCATACTATAAGTTTCAACATAGTTAATCAAAATGAATTTAATATGGTATATCAATATTTTTAATCTCATGTATGTGGCTGATCAGTTTAAAAGGAAGTGTATAGAAACTCGTTCTCAATATACCAGGATCTTGACATTCAGCTGTAAAATCTACGATTCATGTGTCACTGGATGTCAAAAAAAGCTATGATATTTCAATATTTTTCATATCAAAGCTGCTGACAAAGATAAACCAGAGAGAAGGTATAAGTCACACATATTGACGTTCAGAAAGTGATGAAATGTATTTCTGTAAGAGAAAAGAGAGTGACTCTCAGAAGCAGGGTCGTTTATGCAAATCACAGAGTTTGTCAAATCGCGACGCATGTAGCAATAAATTCGTCCATCCTTTCAGTCTGTCATTTGTTCTACAAATCAATATATCAACTTACCCAAAAAGAGAGCTAAAGATACCTTTCGAAGAGGTTAATTTTTTCTCAGCCTCAGCCATCAGCTGTATGGCTTTTTGCTCATTATCAGCCATAATTATAAATATTCTTCAACTTAATCCCCCGAATCTCTTTATAATTGTCACTCGCTTATTGACAAAATACATTCACTTCGCTCCACCAGTCAGCTCTGACGTCACCACGACGGAAACATCCACCCAACTATGGTTCAACTCTCTACCGGGGATCTCTACCGTACTCTCTTCTATATTGGTTTATTTCCTCTATGAAATTGGGGGCGAAACTCGACTCACAAGTTCTTGGGGAATGCGTCTGGACCATTTTTAGAACGCTTCGAAATCCGTTAGATATTTTCAGCGCTGTTGTCTAATGAGACGTTTTCGTACCATTCATTTGAACACAGAGTTCGCTCATGCTAGTTGGTAAACCGGGAACGACTAGATCTCCCGAGCTACGCGGTCTCGAGTCTCGACGTTTGGTTCTCCTTGCTTTTCACAGCTAACTTTCTGCCAAATTTTTGGGTGAGTACTTGGGACAGTTATTATTAACAAAAGAAAGCTATGAAGGGTGTTATATTTTGAATCAATTGTTGCTCCGTATCTTTTTTGGCGGCATTTGATCAATGATTGCGTCAAATAATCGGCGTACAGCAATTTAACATATGACTTATCTCCATTCGGTGATTACATAAATGACTACACACACTTGCGGAGTTCGGCACCATCTGACATAATTTCGCACCTCCATCCTGTTTACGATTATAATTATTACAGGGGTAGCTTCACAGTCAAGATGCTTCGTCAAGCGGTAGTTATGGTGCCTGCGCACTCACAGCAAGTGCAACAGCGAGGTATGGCAACTTTGAAGTCCATCTCTCTCCGTCTCAAGTCTGTGAAAAATATCCAGAAGATCACACAGTCCATGAAGATGGTATCCGCTGCCAAATATAATCGAGCTGAGAGAGATTTAAAGCAGGCCCGCCCTCTTGGCGAAGGAACCAAAGCATTCTATGAAAAAGCAGAAATTGCAGCACCCGAGGGAGTTCCCAGCAAACTAGTAGTCGCCATTACTTCCGATCGAGGACTCTGTGGAGCTTGCCACACTGGTGTGGCTCGTAACATTAGGGATCACCTTCTGGCAAACCCAAGCGATAAGCAAAATACAAAGATCATCTGCGTTGGTGAAAAATCTCGTGCGGTTTTATCCAGAATTTTTTCTGACAACATTCTGTTTGTTGCCTCTGAAGTGGGTCGCCTACCACCCACTTTTACTGATGCTGCCAAAATAGCAGCTGAAATATTGAATAGCGGTTACTCATTTGCATCTGGACGCATTGTCTATAATAAGTTTAAGTCTGTAGTATCATACGGTGTTGCAGACTTGCCACTATTCGATCAGAACTCTGTAGCTACTGCACCTAAATTATCGATTTATGATTCATTAGATGAATCTGTTATTCAGAGCTATCTGGAATTTTCCCTGGCTTCTCTACTCTTCTACAGTATGAAAGAAGGAGCTTGCAGTGAACAGTCATCTAGAATGACTGCTATGGATAACGCAAGCAAGAATGCCGGTGAAATGATTGAAAAACTTACTTTAACGTTCAACCGTACTCGCCAAGCTGTTATCACTAGAGAACTTATTGAAATTATCTCTGGGGCTGCTGCACTGGATTAAATATTCAAAAATAGAAAATATAGAAGTCAGATAGAGTCAATGTCCGTCTGCACAGCTGCGTACAAGGGAAAAACAAATTCATTTGATTCCTCTTCTGTAAATGACGGGCAAAAAATCCAACGTATATGCAGTTTCATGTAATATTGCTTCTGTGATTGAAGTCCGTGCTGTAATAAATTTCACCACTCACCGTAAAAAATGATGTGGAAACTATTCATTTTCCATCCATCCCAATCATAATTCTCCACCCTAATACTCGTAATATGAATCATTTTTTGACATAAATTTATTTTTATTACTGATTGGTGTTGGCATCAAACAATCTGAAAAGAGTGTACTCAAGATCGAATATTTGAAAAAAAAAAGTGACTATCATTGTTCAAAGGCGAACCAAATATAAATGTCACATTTTATTAAACCTCTATTATTCTTACATAGCTGTCGAAGTAATATCCAACATCGTTTGCTTATGAAGCATAGTTCTATGGATGTACAAATTTGACCAAATATTGGTTCAGACTTACTGGGACTGCTTGTTTCTGGTAGATAAGCATGACCACACTGAAAATCATCAAAAACCGTATAAAATCAGTGACAAACACAAAAAAGATCACACAATCAATGAAAATAGTATCTGCATCGAAATATGCCCGTGCAGAACAGGATCTCCAGAACGCCAGACCTATGGGTGAAGTACCCAGGATTTTTTATCAAGAAATTAAAATGATTTCTCCTGTTGAAATGAACGCCCAGCTTTTAGTTGCACTGACATCTGATAATGGATTGTGTGGTGCTATTCATTCTGGTATAGCAAAAGTAATTCATAAAAATGTTCGAGACGATCCAATCTTAGCTTTGAAAACTAAACTCATATGTATCGGTCAGTATTCCATGTCACTTCTTTCAAGAACATTTCCAGAAAAACTTATTTGGGCAGCTAAACACGTTGGCAAAAAAACAATCACATTTTTGGATGCTGCATTAATCGCTATGAAGATCAATAAATGCATCACCGAGCACAATTTTACAATAACGAAGATATATTACAATCAATGTTTATCTCGCATGTCTTATAAGGCAGAAGTCATAGATTTATACCACAAAGGTGCAGTGAAAGCTGGAAAAAAATTTTTGTTGTACGATGAGATTGAAGAAGAAATACTAGAAAGCTACTTGGAATTTTCCTACGTAGTGCTCATTTATTGGATGATGAAAGAAAGCGCTTGTAGTGAACTTGCAGCAAGAATAGTGGCAATGGACAATGCTACGAAAAATGCTGGAAAAATGACCGAATCGTTGAATCATCAGTTACATCGAACTCGTCAAGCTATGATTACAAATGACCTCACAGAGATCATAGCTGGAGCAAATACTGTTAGTAAATGATTTTCTTCTTGTAAACGTAGAACAGATGTTGCCTGAGATATTAAATCAGAATAACTCAAATTTTTAAATCTGGATGCAAGGAGTTGATTGTCAGATGATAGTATACAACATATTTCTTTAATAAATTTTCACTTTAAGCGTACTGGTTCATCATTGTCTTCATAGCTTCAACTGTGTGTGCAATGATTATTTGGATTCACTCGTTCTGCGATTAATTTGGGTAGAAGTTTCAGAATCCATGAAAGTTGTTTTGTAGAAAACCTTATGATCAGGCGGTTACTCTTATGAGTTATTATAATAATCCCTTTTTATTTAAAATACTTGTACAAATGTATAGGTATACATGTATGTAGTATAAGACACTTTTATTCTTCCATGTATTTGCAAATACACTATACATACACAGACACTATTCACCTGATTTATTTACATATGCATGGATGAAAAGTAATCAAACAACAGCCTTTTACTTATTGAAGTTTATCAGCGACATTCAATTTCCATACTGTGACTAAGTTATGAATATATTCCAATGGTGAATTAATAATTAGGTATCAGCTGCTGATTATTCATGTATATAATAAAGTGATGCAATTTCCCTCTTCACTTTTTTGGTTTTCAAGAAGTAATAAATTAAATCATGCTCAGTTTAGGAATCACTTGGTAAAACTTTATTCTGCAAATTATTTCAAAGTACTGTGTAGACTAATTTTTGATCATGCTTAAATTTTCGTTCCAAAAGAATAATCAAATTTCTCAAGTATATCCATGTAACCAGCTACTTTCGCGTTGGTTACTATTTTTTGTCTCATTTCTACTTCATTACAATAAATAATAACCCATTTTATGAATTCATTCAAATACAGAGTAACTTATGACCTCATTAATAATTTAGTATTATATTTATTAATTTATTCTTTTCTTCTTTATAACTTTCGTATAATGTTACATGATATTTACACCCCACTTAAACAACGAAGTAAAAACGTATTTGACATGACCATTGAATTTACTTGATCATGTGTATCACTTATACTCAAGTTCAATACATCAGGCACTTCACTTGAAATAATATTAACTAGTCTGATAATTTTCACCAACTTCAGCAATAATAACATATAAAGGTACTCTGATGCGCCAATAATTTTATGACTGCAGATATACAGGAATCAGATATTCACGTAAAAGTCTTCAATATAAAAGGGCACAGAATAACGATGAATTGAAATCTTAACTTCTAATCACTAACAACTGTTAAAAGGTGTGTAGGGTGATAACTCGTGATAACTCCTGATGACAAAGATACGTAGGTACAGATGTATATTTTTTCAGACAGTCACTTGTCTGCAGAACGCTACTATCGTCTGCCATTGAGCAGCATCTAGTTTTGGTAATTTATGAGTAGACAAATGATATTGCTTTGTCGAACCATCAGACATGGTTGCTGACTGATATTATCAATCCTATGTGAAGGATATGAACTCATTTTTAACTTCGGATTATACCAGTATTTACACGGAAAATCAAATTCATACACAATCTTTATAAACCACATTATACAGTTACAAGAAATCTAATTTAAGACGAGGTTTACTAGTTCATACAAAAGTAAAAACAAGTCTATTCTATTCGTAGTGTCATTGAATTTCAATATTTTAATTTTCAAACGTGCTTGGGCAAGAAATATAGATATAAATTCAGGAAAAAATAAAGATGACTGTCAAAAGCCTGACAAACTGGTCAATAAATATCTTTTTCATCTTACTACGCGACTCCTTATGGATTGTAAGATTTGAATATATTTCAACAAACTACATCAAAATATCCCTGAGTAAGTTAACTGAAAATTCATCTACCTCACATCTCGCCAAAGCTAGCATATTGCAATGTTTTGGAAATTTCATTTACATCATATGATAAGCAAACATTTTTGGGAACATCTACACATTGTGATTTCGTACACACAGTAATCATGTAATACACGATGATCGTACTCGTACTCAATGATGCAGCATGCACCACAGATATTACCTCGAATAACTATTGGTACTTGATTCCAAATGGGTAATTATTTATTATGCACTGATACCACCAAAATTCCGTGATAATAGTAGATTTCACTTAAGCAGTTACTTTATGACGACGTCGACAATGATACTGCGCAATAGATAGAAGAAACAAGTAATGAATGATTTCTCACTTGTTCGATGAAGAAAATAGTAGAGGGCCCTTTCACCATTCTGCATCACCGTTCGCTTTTTGAAACACAAAGTCTCTTCCGCTTAAGTTCATTATGCCATCTTTCAAATAGAACTTCCACTTATTTCTACTCCTTGTAATCTGAAATCAAATGCATGGCACATATACCAATAAAGTCTCCAATAAAGTAAACACAAAACATCAGATTGACAGGTATGTGAAGTAATACAGACCTTATCATACTGACAAACTACTACATTGTCGGTATCAAACAAGTCTGTCGGATCCTCGTCGGTGACATCATCCTCAGAATTTAACGGTTCCTGAAACAAAATACATGTGAGATAAGCTAATTTATTGAACATTTGATGTGTAAACTATAATAACTTAATCAACAAAGTTGACTACATTCAACATGGTTATGAATACAAATTGTATATCAGACCTACACACTTGAGGCAAAGGTTTATTCGGAGATATTGTTAACTTATATCTAATATTGTCCAGATCGATTTTGTACCTCTTCTCGTGCAGCAGCATCATCATTTTCTTCTTCCTCTTTATCATCCAGATCCTCGTCATCGTCATCATTATCCTCCTCGTCTTCATCATCATCTTCATCGGATGTATCGCCAACTGGTCCATCTAATTGTGTTATATTGCCCTGTTGACATCATAGCCTAAATATTAGGAAACTGAATTCTCGCTAATGCCAAATATGTTCTCATTCAGCTTCTGAGTGAAATGGAACAATCGAACCAAAGAATCAGGAAAATAATATTGCCATTCACAAACCTGACTTTGTACTGTTCTCTGTGTCGTTATACTGTTTGCATTCTGTGTAACGACTGTTGATTGTGTCAGCTGGATAGGTGCAAGCGTGGCTTGTCCTTGGAGGGTAGCATTCACATGCTGCTGCAACAACGTTGACGCTAAATTTGCAGGCAGTCCCATTGCCGCAGTTATCACAGGACCAGTCAAAATAGTATGTAATTGATTACCTGTAAAGAAAAACTTACTCACTGAACAAATTCTTTGATGAATAATTTGAAGAATAATATTCATGAATGAAAAAAAGCAGCATTACCCTGAATTGCTGATGCTGGAACTTGTATGGTGAGGACACGAGGTTGTGCATCAGGCTGCCCAGCTTGTGCAGGAAGGGTGATTTGAATTGGCACCTGTCTGTCTAACACTGCAGCAGGAGCAGTAACCACTTGTTGCACAACTCCACTGGATTGCTGTTGTATTGGATGAGCCGCCTGCTGAACATGTTGCTGTTGTTGTTGTTGTTGTTGCTGTTGTTGTTGCTGTTGTTGTTGTTGTTGTTGTTGTTGTTGCTGTTGTTGTTGCTGGTGCTGTTGTTGAACTATGGTTGTAGTAGACTGCTGCTGTACAAAGTGATTTCCAGCATTTCCTGCTAGAAATTTGGAAAAGCAAAAATTTACTAGTTTGAAAAATATTGTCAAGGCTTTTGGAGGTGTATTCATATTAGACACATAACATATATGTGGAAAATGACGTTAAGTGAATCCAATTTCTTAAGTAACTCCATGCTACCTCTTGCAAAGGTTGGTAAACAGATACACTGGTACTGGCAGTAGAACAATGAAATAATAATGGGTCACCTCAACAAATCTGCTCCAAGACATAATTTAAATGTAAACTCACAGTCTTCTATGGATTAAAATATAGATATCTTCACAATTGTATGACAATTGAATTATACAAACATTCCTGTTATAGATGATAAAGTATCGGATAACTAAGAAAATAATGTAATGTTTAATGGAGATCAATACAATTACTCGTACCTTTACCTTTAGTAGCTGCAGATGTCTTATGAGCATTGAGCTGGGGAGGTTGAGGCTCTGGGGGATCTAGAATTGGTTCAAAGGCTCTACTAGACGTTAACTTGGTTTCCCATATTTGCTTCAATTCCTGCAATACTTGCTCATCTACACCTTCATCCAAAAATGATTCCCGTACACCAGCTATAACATCCTCAATGACTGTGTTGTACAACTTCAACTGTAATCAAAGTACCATAGTTACTTCCAAAATATTATATTAGATGTACATCAGTGAAAAATACTCAGAAAAGGTGATATACATGACTTAAAAGCCATATACTCAACTCAAATACAATAGTTTCAATGCCCTAAACGAGTGTTACTTTGGTAGTAGGATCAAACATTATTATTTTTCTTCGATACAACTATACTGACCCGGCTGATGAAAACTGAAGCTAATCATTATGATATCCATGATCGTTACTTACTATTCTGATAATCAATGAAAAGTAGTAAATATTTATGAAGTTGGCTAGTAGCAGTTCATATTTACTTGACGTTGAGGGGGATTCAAGTACAAATAAGTCATTTGCAGTCAATCATGATAAGAAAAATATCACATTTGCAGCAGCTTCTACTTCGTTGCATTTTGGAGGTATAATTACTAACGGATGGCGATATCATAATCGTTTTTTTTGGTTTCTTATGTTAAAAACCAAATAGACTAGTGCATTACAAATAATAAGCTGTAGATAGCGTAGAATGAGATGTATTATTGACATATCGCCCAAGGTCTTCGGCAAATGATATGGAAATCGGCTCCGAGCCCATGAGCCTAATGGATCGTTTCCTGCATTTTCATTCACACGTTATTTTCGTGGTAGTTCATTTTTACTCACCACGCTAGTTTGACTGAGGGCCATTATTGGATAATTCGTATTATTAGTCTACGGAACAACAATACGAATAATCCGAAATCAACGCCCGCTTCTGAGAAGCCGACCTGCCGCGTTGCTCGAGCTCTTTTATACTTTCTCAACAGCTCCCATTCCACCCTATAACTGAACTACGCTTGTCAACCTAGGTCATCTCAATATTCGAAATAGATTTACAATTTTCCTTCACGAATCTCGCATACAATTTCTGAATGTTAAATTGAAATTTGATATTTAACGATGAGATAAAATATTTGAGCGATTCATAAATATAATTATGTTATGAGATTATCACACAGTTGTTTCCTATTTTATACAGTGTGCAACTTCCTTATAAGTCGCCTAGACAGGCACTTTAAAGAAATCTGTGAACGGATTGGGCATTTCTATTGTAAAAGTCCAATGATTGGCTGAAATCTTAAATATACTTGATCTCAAAGTGCGCGTATAGGCCAGGCACTATAAGTACTGCTCTTGGTTCAGGCCACATGAGCGCCACCGAACTTGGCGCGTGCGCTCAAAGTTTCGTAACGTCTGCTGTACGCTGTCAAAAATGATAAAGAATTTTTGATATACAACGCGAAATGTGACAGCATCTGTTTCGCTCTGTACCTAGCCGTGTGTGTGAAACTACTGCGAATAGTTGCAGAAATTAAGATGAATATATTTCTGAATATAATGATGCTGGCCCGCTACGGCGATGACCGCAGATACGTGAACGATGTCGGACCACGAAATCAGTAAACACGCAAAGATGACATCTGAGCCAAGTAACCACTTCAATTCGGAATCTCTGAATTTGCAAGATCGATACGTAGACACTGTGACTATTACTCAACATTCAATTTCTAATGACTTGGACGCAGTGATATAACTATCGTTAATATAAGAGGAATGTAATTTCATTCCATCGAAAGAATGGGGACTCGATTTGCAGCTTGTGAGTATGTTTACTTGCAATTCCGATCATGATTTTACTGTTGATTTATTGATAGTAAGAAGTTGACAGATGGTGTGGTTTGTTTGCACCTGTAATGACATATATCTCATTATGTATAATTTGTAACACTTTGATTTGTAATTTACATTATTTATTAGAAATGTTTGAATTTTGTAACAGATACGTTGAAACTTTCAAGTCTTCATGACTATCACCAGAGACTGCTTCATGCAATTCAGCCAACTCCGTCTGGGTTTGACATGACCAATACTATCAAATATTTTTCGCAAACATTACTATGTAAGTATACTAGTATTACTCCAATTTTAAACTCATATTTGTCTGTTCATTTTGATAAGCATATCGATTTGTACCAATTTTCTTATCCAAAGCTCTTCTAAAAGATGTCCCTGAATCTCCCTTGGAAATGATAAAATCTCAGGAGTTTGATTCACAACGAATGGCATTATATCCAAATTTAGACTACAAACAGCTTTACAATGCGTTGATGCAGCTAATGGATGTTGTGCCTCTAGTCCACATCGGTCTCCATGGTTTGTTCCATTTTAATGTGACTAACTTGAGGGATATATTTCTGAAATACTGATATAAGTTTGACTTGAATTGACTTTTTCACAGCATTTGGACAAGCAATATTACAATGCTTGGGGTGCTTGTTGCCCTTTCTAGAACACGATCTTATAGACAATTTGCCATATCTCACTGCTAGTGCTATATCAGTTCTGCCAGTGGAGTTACATCAAGAAATTGTAAACTACCTGTGTTTTTACATTTTACCTTTTACAATCAGTAAGTTTCTTTTTTGTATTTTAGGATTAGCCCTGATATTGTAGGAAATACCTTGCTTGTCATATCTATCCTGATTACAACTATTATCTTTCAGCACGTAAAATTGAAGAGGGACTAGAGAATTATGCCAGCCAATCGGTTTCTGCTGTCATTATGATGGTTTTTCAGTATTCAAACAATCCAGGTGATCTTGTGAATTTTCAAAGTTTTGCTCATTTATGTAAATTATTTAGTAACATCTTATAACGAATATTCCACAGCACACCATTGTCAATTGCTAGAATGTTTAATGGCATTGAAACCTGGGGTGGTAAAAGATATATTATGTGTTATTGCCTATGGTACAGCCCCTGCTCGAGCATCTGCTGCAAAACTGTTGTTCTACTATTGGCCAACATTCAATCCCAATTTGTTTGACCGGCGCACTGTATTGATGAAATTTGCAAGTAAGTTATTATTAACTGATATTTGCATGTTATTAGTTCATATGATGTCATCTAATAATAGGTATATCAAATACATGTAGTAAAAACGAATTAACAGATGCTTCAACTTGCTGTTTTATTTTTGTCAAAGATGACTTGACTCCATTCGTTTGCCAACGGGATATGTGTCCCAATGCTGGTAATGCTGAAGCTGGAAAAGTTTGTTATGATCATTGTATTTCAATAACATTTGCAACTGATTCGCCTCCACCACTTTACCTGTGTATAGAATGTGCAAACGAAATTCACCGTGAACATCCTAATCAAATGTTCTATGATATTCTTCATCCCATGCAACAAGTATCGATGGTCTGTGAAAATAAGGTAACGAAGTACATTGCTCATGCAGCATATATATAACGTGAAATCTGATTGATGTTTCACAACATGTGACATAAAAAACAGTACATGCACCCTGCTATTGCAATATTAATAAACTTACTAATTTTTAGAATTGTCGTGCAACCGATAAAGCAGCCATCAGCGTTTGCTTCTCCACCGAATGTGCAAGCTACAATGGGAATCATCCAATACGATACTGCCAACAGTGTCACAATATTAGACATAACAATCGCCGAGGTGGTGATCACGTTTTTCACACTGCCTTGCCTCATATATCGCAGATGGATTCACAGATGCAAACGTACATGGTCCAAGCTATAGTCAGGTCAGAATACTTTCTCTAAACTTGCACAAATTTTTGTTAACAATATAAAGCTTGTTGAAGTATAATTTGAAATGACATATTCTTGTGTCAAACAGCAATCAGTTCAAACACCACAACATCATTCCATACATCGTGTGATTATCACAACATTATTATGTATATCGGATATGAACGTTATTATTGCCAGTTCTGAGAAAACAACCGTATATCAGTCTTAAAAATCCAGCCATGAGGCATTACGAGATTTGTTATTCCTGAATACTTTTTATCGTTTATATGAATGGTAAAATTATGACTCTACTAACAATACTATTATACTAAACAAACGCTGCCCTTCCTAATTTTGAAGTAATAACGATTGCTTTCTTGATTTTCAATTCCTTCGAATTGAGTCAAATCTGCCAAAAAACCCATCTCTGAAACCAGATCATTAGGATTACGTAATACACAGCATGATTGCATTGTTGATAAAATGTTTGATGTTGCCTACTGTTTTCATATGATGTCCACTAGCTTGCTATTAACAAATATAATCTATTCTCGAATGCCACAATTATTCATTTGAGTACCATTGCTTATCCAAGATTATTTTGTGAAAGATTGTATGTGGACATTGTATACTTTAATTCATGCTTCGTATACAAGACATCTATGTCACATAAAGAACACTCCAGCAACACTTCGTCATTAATGCGAAAACATTCAGTGTCGAGTTTTGGTAGGTGAAAGAAACAAAAGACAATTCTCTGGTGAAATCTGTTGCCTTAATTGTTTCTCACAAACAGCAGGAAAGGTATCACATTCAATATTTATGTATTTATTTATACACGTGCACATATTCACATATGTGTTCATTTCTATGCACACGCACACGCATGTCTACACAAACAATACAGGGCTTACTGTACTTACGAATTCTTTAGATAAACTTCATACTGCATGATACTTGATATACCTATTTGCTATATTTATAAACTTAGTACAAAGGTCATCGCTGATTCACTTGAAATCTGACCTTTCTTGGCAAATTTCACGTTTATTATTTCCTATACTTTAATTTATTTTTTACGTGTATAAACATCAATCTTTACAAATATAGTAATGCCAAATATCTTACTGTGTACTGCCTTAATTTTTTCATTTAGTCTGCGGTGATTTTACTTAATTTGTCATGTGATTATAATATTATTTCAATGACTCCCCTGGCACATTGATAGTATACTTTAATCATATGCTGGTAAATTTCTGATGATACAGCGTGCGACCTGCATGCACTCACTACCACTTCCCCTCGATGGTCAAATTTTTTTCGCTATCAGTGATCAGTGTGATCACTAAATAAAATCTAATATACTCTATAAATTATTTAACGTTGTATTTTAGGGGCTTGATATTTTTATAGTTTCATTCAAATTCTGAGTAGAAAGATATTAGCAGCCTTGTAGTTAGTTCTAAATAATCTTTTTTAGCATCTGGAGTTGTGAAGTCTGACAAGTATGATGAATTGTACACTCAGAACTTTTGCCACTAATCAATTTATGATATGTATGTGTTGTAGATGCATTGCGAACACATGATTTGCCTATTCAAAGTATTTTGACATGATTCGATCTGAATACCTCGATGAAGATTTTGAATAGGACCATTTTACTAGAAAGTTATAATTTTAAAATCGACTGCGTCAAATAAACAAAATATTATGTTTTAATTGGCAAATATACTTCATTACCATATCCAGATACATGTCAGCAGAATCATCTCCAGATATCATTTAGACAACCTCATCTTCAGTGTTCTCTCTTTTTACAGCCTGCTTAAGGAGGCTGAACCGCTAAGTATGGATAGTAACAAAGATTCTTTGGAAATTAATACTAATAAAGGAGGGACAGGGTTCTCAGGAACTGGAGTTGGCCAAGGTGCTGATTCTGCGAGTTTGGAAGAGCGTCAACTTTTGGGTCGCTATGGTGTATGGCTACTTGTGGGACTCTGCACTCCAAACCAGGAGACTCCTGTCCAAATTCTTGGTCGTTTATTGTCGATGCTATTTCATTGGTTTCATGTTACTGCTTACTCCTTTGATGGTACTAAAAAAAGTCTTATGCATCTTATCTTTTCTGTTGGTAATTTAACATTTCACATAATTGGTAGAAATAGGACGCTAGCTAGTCATGCAATTATATAAAATTAGCATCTGATGTATAGAATAGTTTCAGGTCAGGGAATTCCAAAATAACTTAATACTCTTCAGTTGCTTTGCTACTACGTTGTGTATCATTGCTGCCTATTAATGTCATCCAAATTTTCATTTCATTGAATTATTGTTGCATGTAACTGTTCAGATTTTGCTGTTAGCAATTATGAAGGTTGGTAATAAGAACCTGGTTCAAAATTCTAATTTAGGCTCATCAATTATACAGTCAATCCGAAAATTGATGGTATCAGCTATAGTGGTGCTCCATGTTTATTAAGAAAATAATTTACTGAAACTTTCTACACATCAGTGTAGTAGTGGTCAACTATAGTTGACGCATATGTATACATTAATTTAAATCTACACTACAGAGTCGTATTTTTTTTCTTTTATTTCAGTAATACACACAGAAATATTCGAGATTTACTATTTCATCAAAATTGAGATCAGAATTATTTTTAGGCCAAGCTGAGAGCACTTTGGAAAAATTGAAAACTGACTATGTTTGCGGGTGGTTGTCTGAAATTGCAAAGACTCATTATGAAGTATTTATTTCTTGTCTCCTACCTCATCCTACAGATTATGTAAGAGTAGGTGGACATTGGTAAGATATGCCTGAGTGCACAACATGAATTTTTATACATCTATTTCAGATATTCAATAAAAATTGTCCAATACAAAATACTATATAATATACAGGGAGACGCTAGCATCTCGAACATCCCATCTGAAAGATGGTTTGAATCGTCTATTCTGTCTTGTACCTTATGAAGTAATTACACCTGACATTTGGGACTATGTAATGCCACATTGGATGGAGGCCATGGTGAATGATGTACCAGAAAAAGAACTTCATGAACTCAAAATTATTCTTTGGTAAACTTTTTTTATTTTCAATTCATTATTTTCATTTGATCAGATTTCACTTCTTCATCATCTTCTCATCTAATATATTCTTCTAATCTATAGCAAAATCTTGGACCCAGATATGAGCCCCCTTGGTTTTGATGCTAAGAAGATGTATAATTTTGTGGCTAAAAGATTCCTCCACACAACAGCTAAAGTCCAGGAACAAGCCCTTAATTGGTTGCAAATTTTGACCATGCTTGAAATAATGATTCCGCTTTCTCAATTATTCTCAATGTTTGGGGACGGTGTCAAAATAATGAAAGCAACAATCCAAAGTGATTCAGACAAATGTATCAGGTCCCCAAAAAGTTCAGACTTTACACACAGAAGTGCGATATGTAAGTGACCAAGCACTACTATACTTCATAATACAGGGTGCATCCCATTGTTTGATGCTGTTTTTGTGCAAAGTATGCTAAAATTACAGCCCCGGTGGTTGAAGATGACTCGGGCAACACAACTCCACTTTCTGATGATATAATACCAACACCACGACATATGGAATTTACCACGGATACTGAATTAAATCTGTCGTGTTGTATACTCATGCTTGATGTGCTACTGAAACAGGTTTGCAATTATGCATTAATTTCTGCCACATGTATTCTACTTTAGTAATTATTGGTCATATACCATGGTTGTAATAAATATTGAATTGTGTCTGAAAATTTTTGTTTTAGATGGAACTTCAAGATATTGACAAACATACAGGCATCAACACTTGGGTCTGTCGAGATGCTTGTGGTCTCATGAAGTCTATGGTAGCTGCAACCTGGAGTGGAAGTCACTCTTGTGCAGTAGACAGTGAATGTACTTACTGTGAATCTAGAGTCATTTGGCACCAACTATGTTTGCAATTAGTGACATACATGGCACCTGAAAATCCTGCACATCCACCCGATGTGAGTTTTCAGTATTTGAAGAGTTATGATTCATTTTTAGTCCAGTCCTTGATTCTTATAGTATTAAAAAATTTGAAGTCGATTCGAAAAATCATGTTCGACATTCTACAATCATTTTTACACAAAAAAACCCCTTATATTACACTTTCCATTTCATAGGCAATTATTGATGAAACAGCAGAAGATCATGGGCGTAAAAGTCCGCCCGAATCAGACAAAAAGTCCGACAGTAAGCCTGATGTAGTCATCAACATGCCGGTACCAGAGCTACACTCTGTTGGAGGTGTTCTTGTGCATATGCCACACGTATGTTCTGTATGTATATCTGTGTTTATAATGGTTTTTTAGAGATTATTTACATACCTATTAATTAGCAAAACAGTGTAGACTTCCTTAGAGAATTATATATTCAATCTTTAAGTAACACAGTAAATAACACCTATGCAATCTATTAATTATCTTTCGTAGTCCTCACTAGGTTCTGAGATGGATTTATTATGATGGTATGATTTTTAGTATCATACGTAGAATGTGATAGTGAAATATGCAAACTCCCTCAAACATTGGCTAACGAACAGGATTGTATTTCTATAAGTATGTTTTTAAACTAGGCGAAGTTATGATGAATATGTAGACTGTATCGAGTCTTTTATATTATATAATATTCATCAGTTGATGAGGTAGCAAAAGAGTTTGTGTATCCTATTTTGGAATGCTTCACCTATGAACTTATTCTAAGAGAAGTGGATGGGTATTTTGATTGTTTATATCAGTTCTTTAAACAGATTATGACAGCCACTGTAGAAACAGTCTCGGAGCAACTTGATTTGACAGCTATCATTCCAGCTGAAAGAGTGATGTCAGCAGTAGCTAGAGCTGTAACACTTTCTGAGACGGATGTGGGTAAGTTGACACATTGAATTTTTAATTTATCATCAAAATAATACATCAGAATTGGAGTTCAAGTAATGGATTAAACTTAAAAATTATCACTTCACTGTTATGGTACAGCTACTGCAACAGTTAGCATTGCAAAGCCACAAATTGTCGGTGAGAATGACCAACCACTAATGCTCAGTCCTGAAAATGAATTAGATGATTTTTGGCACACATCAGTTGGAAAATTTCGATTTACAATAGAAGATTTGCCAGAACAACTTCAGTATATTCATAAACTATTGAAGGTATTGGATGATTAGTAAAATGGATTTTTATTTGCCACACTTTCAACATTTCATTTTCAATATTCAATTTTTTCCAAAGGAAATCATAGGTGTTGACAAGCCTGATATATTATACTATATGCTACAATGTTTGAACATTATGTGTCTTCATGGAGATGCTTTCAATACTGCTGTTAAAGATCATCAAGGCTTTTTCATATGGTGTCAGGAAAATTTGCTGATTAAAAAGTGAGTTCAGCAAAATATTCTTTGGCTAAGAAGCTTGATTATTTTTGTGCACAAGTGCTTCTGATGTTGGTAGACAATAGCAAGGTAATGGTTACTTATTTGGTAAAATTTCAGTTTGTGGGAATTATGCAATTCTGAACATTCTCATATTGCCCAAGTGACAGTGCCACTGTTATTGCATTGCATAACATTACCTTGTGGAGCAGATACGTTTTGGCACCTTATCCAAGAAGAATTTCATAGTTCTGATTGGCGTGTCAGATTTGTTGCCGGTAATAGTTACACTTTACTTCTGTAAACACATAACGGATATACTGAATTTTCATTCTTGAGATAAATATTTGTTTATATCTGATTGATTTTCAGTCGAGCGTGTGACATTGATAGCCAGATTTATGGATTCAACTCCGTTACGAAGTATCCCAGGGCTGCAGGCAGCCCTAACAAATGCATTCTGCTATTTAATCACTAGCATGGATGACAGTAATGTACACGTTGCGCAACGTGCAACATTATATCTGGGTACAATACACGATACAGCTATAAGGGTGAGACATTTGGATACGTAAAATTATAAATGAAATAGTCTGACAATCTTGTTAATTTTCCATGTCGTATGCCTTACAGTCACTGATCTTCTGTCTCGAGACACAATTTGATTCAGTTATAGTCGACCGTCCCATGGTTCTTCAATCTCTTTATCAATTGCATAACAGCCTCAGTGACAGACGTATTCTCACATGGGAGTTCTTTCTTAATCGCTTTGATTCATTGTATTTAGAGGCACAGATCAATTTGGAGAAGGCTGGAGATATAGCTTACCTGCGTGGTTCGTATCGATCTTTGGTTGCAAAATTAATTATGAATCACAATACTTGAACGGCATGTGAGTTTTTTGTCTGTTGTGCTTGCCTACAGATCTTCGGAATACTGATTTAAATAGTGAAATATTTATCCGAAAATTACATCGAGCTCATGAAGCACTCTCACTGTCTGATGGTAGCAGTGCAAGTTTGGTGAAAACTTTGAGTGCAAGCTTTGGAACAAAATGGCCATACAAGCGTACAATGTCTGCACCTGCCTCTACCATTCCACGTCAGGATACCAAACAAGGTAAACTAATATAATTGAATCAAACCGTGATATACATGGTAAATGCCACATAAAAATTCTTCAATGGCCTTTCCATAAAGCCTAATCTGTGAATTTTGTACTTCGTTTCCATCAAAACTTTGCTGTTTCTGGTACACTTACTAGCATAAAAGGAAAAATCAATGAAGTTCGAGCGGCTAAGAATCATACTGTTTTAATTTATGTACAACGATTAAAATCCGTGATCCTTTTAAATAATTATGAAATTTTTCGACAAAACAGCGGGGAATCAGCATTTTTTTCATTATACTGCCTTAGCTTGATTAGGTCGGCTAAGTATATCCCACTGAAATAAGAAATAAAATCTTTTTCCCATATCATATATCTAATCATTGTTTCAGTACAAAGTTTCAGAGGTGTAGCAGTGTAAATTTAATGTAGTGCTGCTTAGATACTGGAGATTTTCATAGAGAAAATAATCGTAGTCGTATACCAAAGTGCTCAAATCTTGCTGTCCAGGCATTTGAAGAAAATAAGTTACAAATGATATATTAGCGAATTCAAATCTTGTACATAACTTGATATTGTAGGTAATATTATTGTATATCATAGAAGGATTTTTATCCGAATGTATGGAAATCCAGTACAGTATCTGAAGGGAGGGAGGAAACTTAGGGGCAAATGCTACCCGCTAGTAGTTGATGGACTAAAATATTAATAAGTGTAATTTTGTTTTTCTTCGCACCCTACCACTCTTCACCCTACTTCACCATCTATGTGTATGTGTCACCTTCCCAGAGAAAGAAAAAGTGTACAGCCGGCAGTACTCAGCTCCAATCTTAAAGCGCAAGAGCTCCAGGTTTGGATTGGGTCAGTTGCTGGGGTCCACCCCAACTAATAACAGTATCCCAGGTAGCGTAGTGTCTGCGTAGGTGTTATTGATATCACTATAACAGTTAGTTGTATGTAAATGTCCCCAAGACTTTTGAATTGAAATAATAAAGGGTTTGCAGATTCCAGTCATTTGTAGATGAAAAACTGCTTCTATCCATAGTTAATCAATTGAGTCGTCAATTCTGTTGTTTTTATATTTAGTGCACAAATCTTGATGTTTATTTCCATCCTAATAAATTAAATTCGGTAAAATGCGTTCAGTGTGTATTGGAAGAATAGCAATGATTACTAAAATGGACAATAAAATGTCTCTGTCTCTAATGATAATTGACATTTACATGTGGTGATTATATAGTCACAAATAACACATTCATGAGTACATGGATTAAATGGATGTACTATTGTTTGAATTTCTACAAAGGCACAGGTGGAAAGTTTAGTATTTAATAGGTATATGTAAATACATTTGCACTTGTGAATTAGATCGAATTTTCTGCATACAAGAGCACTTAATTTAAAAAATTGTTCAGCATGGAGTATCAATGCATCTACTCAGTTGAATGTTTGTCGGGCCACCTTTTTAAAATAAACGACCAGAATATTAACACATATTGAACTACTGGCATGCAAATAGAATAATTGTTTCTGAAAGTTTCAATAATTCTAAGAAATTCCATATTTTGACTATGAACGTCGATTGTCACATATCTGGCAGCATTTAGTCGTGATAGAAAAAGTTTCTTTATATTTATTGATGCACTAGCATAAATACGAAAGAGATCGTTCGAAATTGAGTATCAATTTTGAGTTTGAAACTATAACACATTAATACAACATTATTATTAGTATTATGTATATAATAACAGATGTAATGCATGTATTGCATGTCTCGTTAGTTAAGGTACAAGTAATATTACCAATACTGTACGAGTTATCCATAATCGTTTGTCATACTGTAAATGTTATCATAGCTCGATCTTAAATGGGATATTGTTATTTTAGTCTTTTGATAAGTATTGTCACAATGCGTTTCCGCGACATTTCAAAAACTTTAACTTTCAGACGGTCACATTCATTCTCTGAACGTGGCTGAGGAAGGCAGCAACTTACCTGGATTTATTCATAAGGTCATTGACCTTGAAGAATCTGATAAAGAAACAATGCATTTGCTCGTATTTCTCCTCATGCAGTTCCTTTCGAGAGCAGACCAGGTGAATACATTTAATATCTCACAGGTTTCATAAATTTGTTAACGCCTGATTTATTAAGTCAACTATTAATTATAATATAATGATAAAATGACTGATAATTCTCAAATAGGCTTATCCTACGGATGAAAAGCCATTATGTAAAACACAAGGAATTATCTTGCGCCATCTTTACCTTCTTCTGGGATACAATCAAACAGACAGAACATTTCATACATCTCCTCAACGTCTCAGGTATTATTTAACTATAACAGTACGAACTTAGGTGTAATATTAATTACTTGTGTACTACTTTCAGAGTGTCTCCTGTATTCAATGTCTTTATTGCAAATCTACCGCAACTTCTGGATCAAAATCATATAATGGGGTGGATGATGGTTCCCCCTGTTCTTGCTATACTGCAGCATTGTCCCTGTCCTCCACAGGGTGTACCAGTTGTTGATCATCAGCCTCCAACTTATAGCCTTTGGTATCTGGAACCTCATATTAGGAGGACCTGGCTGATGTCTCTTCTGGTGCTCTTATACAAGGTCGTAGATTTATTTTGACCAAGACTCATGAAGCTCTTCTTTTGTATCTATCTGAAATAGGGATTTGGATGACGGATAAGAAAACGTTTTTTCTAAAATTCATTTACAGTATCAATATGGGCAACAACCATGGTGCAACCAATTGCAGTCTTTGATTAAAATTGTTCTCAATACATTGGATACTCAACATCATCAGTGTAGGAGAATTCCTGCCACTGTTGTTATGGGTGGACCTCCATCGAGATCACGAGGTATTTGTAGCTGATTATTTGGAATGTTAGTATTTATGATATCACTAAATGCTCGTGTATATATTGTTTTTAGATGTTTCTCAACCATCTCTTGGAGCAGACCATGAATTGGCAATTGGGTGTAGTGGGGAAGTTGACCGCGAAAGTCCACCTGCAAAAGTTTCGTCCACTATTATTTCCATGCACCAACGTAGTCCAGGAACTAATCATGCTCAATCGCATGCTATGGAGACTCATTGGGAAGAAGCTGCCCCTTGTTTGTATCAGAATAAACACTCCAGGTTTTTATAAATTTCTAAAATTGAATCTCAATTAGTAAGTTAATCTCTGCAACGATAGTTCAAACAATTAGTCTCGATATCCAATACCTGTATTAGTCAAATTCGAAGAATCAATTAATCCTATAAATATTTTGATCACCAAAAGCTTCTGAAGTAAACTTCTGGTCCTATATTTTACAATATGATTTCTTTTCAGTTACTCTATAAATGCTGATGATACAGAATCAGAGTTGGCTGCTATACCAGAGAGCCCCAAATCAGATTGTACACTTCATGGTAGCAGTAGTGGCTCTCTTGGAGAGATGGAGGAGAATTCCGGTATAATGGGAAGAAATATTGCAACTACGAGTAAAACAGTTATACATTCTACAGATATCAAAAGTCTGAATGCTACAGAGAAAAACAAATCACTAGAGTCACAAAGTGGGCATCAGAATAAACAAGAGGGACCCATTCGCAGGCCAATGTGGTTCCTAGGCAGTGAGGACGATGCTTTACAGGTATGTTCTCTATTCTTTCAACCGAGTGCTAGTCACCAGTGAATTGCAACAAGGTAATTCCAGAAGAGAGACACCCAATGGTAAAAATTTGCTTATTAGAGTTGAGATATTGACAAAATTTTTGTCATGGACAAGGAGTTACGAAAAGCTATAAATTTTACTAAAGGGTTTCCGTAAAATCTCAGCTTTCATAGGCATATTTTGACCTGTAATAATCTCTTCCTGTCACTATTTCCTCCGGAAACATCCTACATTTCAACTATCATCACGGATTCGCAACATATGCTTTTATGCACAAATAAAGGTGAATAACAGTCTGTTGAACAAAAAATGGGGGGTACATGAAGGTGTTAAAATGATGGTCACATCTTCGTTTCTATCTGGGCAACAACATTCCCAGAAATCTGCAATACCACCAGTTTCCACAGCTAAGCCACCAACTGTAACACAATCTGGTCCAAATGGTAGTGTTGTGATCAAACCCACATCCGGATTAGCAAGTGCCATAGCTGTAGCTACTGGAGTACCTAATATTGGTGTAGCTAAAACTATACCTATGAATTCCCACAGGTCTGTTATTGCTTTTTTAAAAATCTTGTTGTTCAAAAGTCAACCGTATCGGGTGGTGATAGGCATTCAAATTATAACTGGAATTATAGATCTGAAGAATTGCCGAAAGAAAAAGTCTCTGTGACAACACAGGAGCAGTTAACACTTGTTTCGCCTTTGCCGAAACAATTTGGCCGCCAAAAGCACGTTGAACAATCAACACCCTTGACATCTCCTGTTTCGATATGCCAAGTAACCACTAGTGGTAGTCAACAAGTCAGTAGTGATCACTCTAGTTCGCCTGTATTTAGCTCAATGTCATCGCAGCTTACTAGCACGGAAAATGGGGATCTTGTTACACCACGATGGCAGGTACCCTCGACGCAACATCAAATCATAACGCCTACTGTGGAAAGATTACTTCCTATTGGAACTGTTGCGCGTACGTAATTTATATGGATACTGGGGATTGTAAAATTTTTTTAGTTTGGTTTTGAAAATATCATTCTTAAATTACAGGGCAACGTCCAACCCACCGAGTACTTATGTGCGAAGATACCTATGGGTCACCAGAGTCTCCATTGTCCAAAATGGATATCTTAACAGTAGGTGAGTATATTGAATTCATTTGATTATTTACAGTCCATGACATTCCATAATAAGTTGATTTGTACTGTTCAATAATATGTGCACGTTTGTCAGGATCTTCAATTGACCAAGATAGTGAGACGTGCGTTTCAAGTGATGTGACAACACCACGCAGTATTTCTCAGTTGGACTTCCCTTTGCCAGAGCGCCTACTACCTGTTGGACCACAACGGGACTCGATTTCTGGCCTAATAGAACGTGTTTGGCAAGCTCTTGGTGTACCAGCAGCTGATGGTACACTTATTAATTATGAATTGAGTGAATGAAAAAATATGTTATTTCATAAATGAATAATGTTTCAGGTACGCTTCAACAAGACGGCGAGAGAAACTTGGTTGAGAAGAAGAGTCCTTGTTTCACTCAGCATTCTAAACGAGAAAACTTCGCATCTGATAATAGGGTATTCCTTATTGTGGCTAAGCGAATTTAGCTACTTGAATCTAGTTCATTCGTTTTCTGGATCGCTAGATGCTACAGAACAGAACCAGCGTTTCGAATTTAGAATCCAACTTTTTATTTACAGACAGCATCAGCCTCAGTGTTGACTCCAACCGTGAATGATACTCATTCAAGATCACCAAGTCCAAGAAAACTAATGAAGCAAGTAGCTTTGGAATCACCACCACCTGTTATAGAGGAATCTTTCTTTCGTTCTTCGGAATATGACCGCAAAACAAAAATGGAAGATTTATTACGTAGTCAACGCGAAAAAATGCGCAAAACACCTTTCAACATGACTCAACATTCAATTGGAAATATCCGTCGACCAGAATCTTGGTACTATGACAATTTATGCAAATTATGTTGCATCTGGGTAAAAACTCAATTTGGATACTGATTAAAATAACGTATAATTCCCTGTAGGCCTGGACCTCAGACACAAGCTAATCTGGATCCATTGACCCAGCAAGCATATCATGCTGATTTCAATTTGAAACAAAGTTTATTTCGAATAGGGGACGATTGTGTATATGATAGGTAAAACCGACTAGATTCAAATCTCCTGCTACAAATAGTAATGATAATGTAACATGAAAAAGTAATTGCGGCTCGTGATTTAGGTGTTCTGAATGCGGAACTATAAAAGAAGAATACAGTGACGAAGAATTGGGTCTTTGTATTATCACCTTGGGAACTTTCATTCACAGAGAGCCATCGTTAGCAGCTCCACTTCTTCCAGAAATTCTGAGTGTGGTTGCTAAGTTAGTTCGTTCGTTCAGTTGCATAACTATATTTATATAGGAAGCATGGAGATTTAGTAGATATCTTTTTATTCTTTTCCATTATGACTTCATTCATTTTGACACGATTTCACCTTTTTTAGAGTGGCTTTAAATGCCATGTATCCATGGCAAAATGAGACTAACATGCATTTACCTGGGGGAGCAGTAAGTGTAGCTCATCAGTTTCTTCGATGTGTTTTACACCAGTTAGCTCCAAATGGCGTTTTTGTACAAATGTTTCAAACACATACTAATGGTAAGTTCAGATTTTTATTCTGGGCTTCCGATCTTGTAAGGAAGGATTTACCACACCACTTTTCTACTTTCAGAGGCAACCAGAATGCAGTTTTTCAAAAGTGTAGCACAAGCCCTGATAGATTTCAATGAATTAAATCCAATTGCTCCGCTACAGCTCTTGTTAGAGGTATGTAATAACATTGTAAACTTCTGTACAAAATAATTCATATTTTTGCATGACCAAAGGCGCTTGAGACTTTAATTTGACTAATGTTTTCAGACTTTGAACACAAAGAAAACACTGCCACTAGAACGTCTACCTACAATATTGCGAAACGTTGCATGCTATCTTGATTGTCTGCCTCTCGAAGCAGGCTTAGGACCTGGCGCAGCTACTTGGGGTGGTCTCTTATCTCAAATTGATGGGCTATTTCGAAGGCTTGTGTTGCTACTCAATTCAATTGAGGATATAATTCCCTTGTTGAGAATCATGATTTCAGTACTTAAAGTTCCCGGAATTCCACAGTTCAAGGTATGTACCAGTACACCATTGTAACATCAATAGCTTCTTTAAGCTTGATTTATTCAGATGTAATAAAATAAAATGCAATGTTTTCAGAGTATGCTGGACCCGTTTTCAAAAGTGCTCAGTTATGCTATACAGAATTCAATACTTAGGTACAACTATTTGACAGATCTCTGCTATTTATGTCATCGTGGATTCACGCGAGATCGAGACAAACATTTTTTGAGTAGAACTATTGTTTTTGAGTTAGTCCAAGCAATCAAATTCAAGACAACGCTTCCTGACTCGAACTTTTTATTGTTGATTCATTTTATACTCCAGGTATGCAATGATTTGTTATCTTCTTTCCATAATTTAATTTTTTACATCAGTTGGCAATCATTGAGCCTTTAGAAAATTAATAACCCTTTGTTTTGTAGGATGTAGGAGGTATGCTACCCATGAATGTTGCAGTGGAAGATGTTCAAACTGATGTATCACCAATATATAACACAAATGCATCAGAATCCTTGCGTAGCCAGCTCTCTGATGTTTTGGATTTTTTAGCAGACTTTCACACACTCAGTAAAGTGAAGGTACTTATGCATATATGTGATTGTTATCAGAAGCATGGATGATAATTTTTATAAATAAATTTTAGAGTTATGGTAAAGGTCTGCAAGCAGGATTAAATGAAGATACCTTGGGTGGTATGCTAAAGTGCGGGTTAGCACAGTACTTGGCTTTAGAAATTACTAGGGGCAATAGTCGAGACAACAGAGCGGTAGCAAGATATTTACCTTGGCTTTACAGTGCGCCATCAACTCTCCAACAAGGGTGATCATTCTCAATGTACCTTTTGAGACGTTTATTAATTAAAATTTTTAATGGCATATTCTAATATTAGTCGATATTTTTCACCCTAGGTCTCGTGAATTTGTCGACTGTATTGGCCACATACGGCTTTTATCCTGGCTTTTATTGGGATCACTGACACACGTTGCACTTCATGGTAACAGTAATACATGGTCTGGAAATCCCCATATACATGGACCACCAACTCCGTTAGCACAACCTATACCCCAGGAGGTTTCATGTCACATTGCAGATCATGTCCAAGTTATATTATCTGGCTTTCCAGAACAATCAAAGACTTCAGTGTTACACATGTCATCTCTTTTTCATACTTTCATTCTCTGTCAGGTAAGATACTTTGATTTACTGTAATTATTTGAGTCAACTCTTCAACCAAGATGATAATTCTCAATTGTAGTTATGATATTCGCATTAATTACATATCCTCACATATTGGCAAACTGTATGATGTAAAAATGAAAGATGTCGCTTCCAGCTTTGGACTGTTTACCTGGAGGAAGTATCTAAACACAATTCGACCAGTAGTGAAACCCACAATGTGACAATGAGTATTTTATTAGACTTTTGGGGCAAGGTGACACCCTGTGTTCTCCAGCTTGTGGCACACTCTAAAGTGGTAAGTGCCAACCGTTTTCTCCTCGTATCTATTGATATTCCCACTAGTGTTCTGTAAAAACTGTGGTGCTGAAATGAATGAGTATTTTTATGCCTAAGACATAATCGCAATTTTTTGCAGCTTGCTGAAATGGTGAACTTACACTTTTTAAGTCTACTAGAGGCACTGTTGGAATGTCAATCTACCCTATTGAGCAAACTGTTGCCTCTCTGGAGTCCTATTTTATTTGCTCACCATATTCAGGTATACTATAACAGTTTGGCAAAAAATTGGTCAATAGATTCTGTTAATAGAAGTCTATTGGAATATAGCGTGTATTAAATTCATCAAATTATTAAATCAGTATCAAAGTACTCCTATTTCTGTTTAGCTTAAATTCAGCCTTGCTTCTATTCATTGCCTTTGTTCATGGTAATAAGTATCTATTACTTTACAGTTACCAGGTCAACTACAAATGCGTCTACAGAACTGTCGCAATTTTCCACCATTTAATACACCTGAGAATGTAGGTAAACTGGGTGGTACTGCAATGGAGCAACGTGATTCCAATATGGTTTTATTACGATGGCTCAACCGTTTGCAATTCAAAATGGGCCAAATTGAGCTACAATCCTCTACTGCAACCCAATTTTACTCCATTTGATTGAGTTGTTGTAGAAATATAATAATCTTTGTATCGCATCATAGTCATGTTATTTCATGAGCTCCAACAAGTTTGAAATATAGTTCTTCCTAGGAAAGAAATTACATCGAAGTACAGGTTTTACAACTCACCAAGTAATTGATGACTATTATCAATCTGACCCTCCTTCAGGACCTCGGCATCATGATAAAAAACATGTTCCAAGTAGTGTAGACAAATAAATTGTTCATCAGCTTCTGTTTTATCACTTTGGTGGATAATTCAGATCAATGAAAAATTCGGAATAAAAAATTACTTGAAAATATAGCGTCATTTTCTGTTTGTACGAAATTCTAAGTTATGTTTTAAATCGTATCAATTCTACTCAGACTATATTCTTTCATTAAATATTTGGTTACTCAACGATATGTTATTATTGCTACACCACTGTTATTACTGTCTACATGCTCTAAGGTTATTACTATGCAGTATGATATGTTATAGCATAGATAGTGTACGTATTGGTGTACGTATACAACTACAAATGCCCAGGCACACAGCACTGATCCACTTGTATCCTCAGTGCTCATCGGTGCACAGACCACTGTGGTTCAGAGCTTGATTCAGTGGTTGCAGTGGTGAGGAATTTGCTAGTATCGTCGACTGATGATTGGTACATCGGTGACAGATGATTACCAATCTTCAGTCAACGTTGGTATTTTATACCTTTGCATTGGCCGAAAAAAGTCGTACGGCGCAGACGCGGTTCAAATAGTCCGAACTTTATCTAGTCTGAACCATGACCATGGTCTGAACTAAGGTCAGTGGGTCGGAACCAGTCTGAACTGAACTAGTGAAGGCGCTATCAGCGTTGGCCGTTGACTGGAGATACCAATCTTCAGTCAACGCTATCAGTAAGTAAAGGGCAAAGGGTCTCTAGTCTGAAAATGGTCTGAACCACTGAACCATTGGTATATGAACCACAGACGTATGAGATCTCGTCTATGATATGAACCGCATCGTAATATAACCACCGACTTATAAGCTGGAACCTTTGTCCCCCAGTGACTATTGTAAACCAAGAAAATAAATGTGTAACCATTCGGCTGAGGAACTGAGAGTAGAAGTCGGAAACTATCCACGTGGCATAAGTTTATTTACTTTATAATGGATAAAAAATCATAATAACGTCGTATTCAATGCCAATGTATGCCTACATTTGTGCACGTGTACGTATGTGTTGATAAAAAATTGTAAACAATTTTTCCTCGACTTTACTTATAAAATTTAAACGGTCATAGGTTATGGGCTATCGTTCCAAACAGCTTACTCGCATAACACATCGGAACGATATTTCAAACAATGGGATCCTATTCAGGGGAACTAATAATATGGTAAGTAATTATTCATGGTGGCAATTACAGAATCTCATTTGACGTTGGCATTCATCCAGTGATCATATTCAGTGTGCAATCAGTCAATGAATCTGTCAACATTTCAATTACAAAAATAACGATTAGGTGAATTGCTTTTAAATTTTTTGTCAACAATTTATTGATTACTACCTGTTTTGGGTTCTAGTATTTTAATACTGATCTCAGGAAGTGCATTATGGGGGATAGACCGCCTTGTGAATTCCTCTATGAAAGATGATAACAGGGGAGTCGGTGATATAGTTGACAATACTCCACACGAATATGCATGGGTCATAAGACTCTGTATAAATTCTTTAGGCTATGCAACTATTTTGTTCCCAGGTTGCCTGATATACAAATATGTTCGTCATAGCAAATATCTACAAAGAAATGGTAGGTAGCTTTGTAGACCTGAAAATCAAATCTCAGTTTTAAATCTGAATTTAAATTTTTACATCTTACACTTAGGTAATGGATGCATACATAAGTTAGTTCACAAATGTTTTGTTGGACAAGGAGATGGTGGCTTACTGGATTCTCCCAGTTTTCCTGCACCTAGTAGTGGCACTATTCAACGTACATATATGCAGGAAGCAGCGCTTCTGCTTTATTGTTTTCTAGGATTACAAATAAGTTATTTAACATGGGGTTATTTACAAGAGAAAATCATGACACAGGTACTAATGTGGTGACATCCTAAATGGTAAAACCGTAAGATTCTATCTCGCATAATGATCATTAGTGATCATGCTCATGAATTGTGGAAGATATACTATGATGTAGTTAAAACGAATGAAATTTTAAGGAGTACACCGATGCGGAAGGAAATACGGGTCACTTCAGGAACTCCCAATTTCTAGTGTTCATCAATCGCATTCTAGCATTTCTAATGTCTGGATTTTATTTACTCCTTAAACGTCAACCTCGTCATACAACACCTTGGTATAAATATACTTTCTGCTCATTATCTAATATACTGAGTAGTTGGTTTCAATACGAAGCTCTGATGTATGTCAGCTTTCCAACACAGGTATATCGTACTTTTTATCTTATACATGTATGGATAATACCATGTAAACATTGTGCTATATTAAAGAGCAAATCGTGTTCTAGGTGTTGGCCAAAGCTTCTAAAATCATCCCTGTTATGATTATGGGGAAAATTATTTCCCGTTCGAAATATGAATATTATGAGTATGTAACCGCCATATTGATATCGATTGGAATGACGTTTTTTATGCTTGGTAGTAGAGAACAACACTCTGGTAAGTTGTTCGCCATACATATGCAGTAGCAGATATTATGTGTATGGTTTGAATTGTAAGATGCATGTTATTAGGGATGAAAAATCATCTTTTTATTTTAGCTGTTGCCAGAAAACAGGTATAATATTTGGTTCAGTTCTTTGGTTGCCTGACGTGGATTAGTAATATTGTGCTAATAAGATTTTTAATTCTATAGATGTATGTACTAAATTAAAATACTTTACTACAGTGGTACATGAATTTTATCGAAATTTTGTTATAGATGGAGCAACGACAGCCTCTGGAATTGTCCTCTTAGGCGGATACATGGTACTAGATAGTTTTACCAGTAACTGGCAAAATGCCCTTTTCAATGAATATAGCGTGACAAGTGTTCAAATGATGTGCGCGGTGAACATGTTTTCATGCATGCTGACGGCAACATCTCTCTTGCAGCAGTCTAGTTTTAGTATTTCCCTGGAGTTCATGGTGAAGGTAATATTTCATGGTTCCTAATTTTATCATGTAATGAATCATACAAGAAGTTTTCAAGAAAGTAGATAAATTTTATCAGAATCAGTCAAGGACCTCTTCCTGCTTTCATACATCATTTTTATTGTTTTTTTTTTGTGGCTGATGGACATTTCGTTTGTTCTAGTACCCTCACTTCATAATTGACTGTCTGCTTATTTCAATATGTTCAGCAACTGGGCAGTTGTATATTTTCTTTACAATTTCCAAGTTTGGAGCTGTAACGTTCGTCATCATCATGACATTTCGTCAGGTACGATTGCATTTATTCTGAAAAATAGAATAGTGTTGATAGCATTTATTCATAGACGTGAATCTATGAACATTCCTGGTGTTCAAAAGATCAAGTTAAATTTGCAGCAAAGATAGGAATTTAAAACTCATGAATGTTGCAATGGAGTTTTTGCTTAATTATTTTATATCCAAACATCCAAACTATTTTATTTTTTATTTATTCATAGGTAAATGTTATTTTTTATTCGATCCTAGGGCCTGTCAATATTGTTATCCTGTTTGATGTATCATCATCACATAACAATCCTTGGTGTGCTTGGCATACTGTTGGTATTTGGTGCAATATTCCTACGTATATATTGCAACCATCGAATTCGCATGATTAAGAGGAGGAAGGCACAGTTGTCTAATGTGAACATCTAAGCTTCGGAATGTGTTTACGGTATCGAATGAATTTACATTGGTACGTATGTATGTGTACATTATAAAGAAATGAATGAACAAACTATGTGAGCAGTGTAGTGAACGAATCTCTCAATAATCGGTTGTGACGTACCAGAAATCAAGTCAAGTTTGCGGTTGTGCATTATAACGATTGTAGAATATGACAAATGGATATTTTTTATAAATGTTTTAACCATGGGAACTTGTAGATTGGCAATAGTATTCTGTATTATCCCAGGCCTCTGTTGTACGATTTATTTGACCTTGTGGACTTTTTCATCAATTTGTTCGAAGAAATATCCAGTTGAAAAATTATACTGATAATACACCGAGTTACCTAATTTAGTGTTGATACAGATGAAATGAAGTCGTTCTGTTTTACTTCCAAAGAATTAATGATATGTCATCAAACAGCCCGTTTTCTTGTTATTTATGCATTGTGACTGAAATAAATCATATTTTATGGATTTCTTTTGCTAATTGGTGTTACTGATCGAATCTTTCATAAGGTTTGCTGTACTCATATTCCAGCCTAACATTTCTCGTCTTTCATTTGTCTCACTTTCTCATAGAATCAATACCATCTAAAATCTGAATAAAATTAGTCAAATGATCATTAAATTGATTGCTGTAGTGCATGGAAGGATAAGAGTGACGAGATATTGGAATTATTGAATCATTTATTCAACTTAAACGTTTCAAAAATTTCATTAAACATGTCCTTATTAAGCCGAAACATTTTGTACGTACATATTTGTTTATATCAAATAAGAAAAATAATTATTTAATTACAAATAAATAAATATAAAATCTGTCTAATTTTAGTCTTTAATATCATTGAGTGGCCAGCGATTAAGGCAATTCAGGCTGAGATATAATGTTGGCCCAAAATTAAATGCCTGATTATGACTAGTAAATCAAAACCTATGCACTGTGGCAATATGGTATGCCAGTGTTTTATTGTGCGAAAAATAATCTAGTTGCATGCTATTACATAGTATTTGGTATTGAAATTTAAAGAGAAACTATAGAGTGTCTTATGCTAATAAATACTCAAAAAATATTGTTTCAAAGTTGACAAAATACTGATGAGTAGTTGCGATAAGGGCAACAATGTTAGACTTTCTCTATACACCACCTAAGTAAGATGTAGCAATTGGAATTCAACATTCACCCAGTTTTTAATGATTAACTAAAATAATGTTTAATTCGTGGTACTGGCACATCACGCAGTGAACGCATTTCAATAAAAAATATGCATTTTGGGGACCCTTTAGTTACTAATAATTAACATAATGTGATTAGATTCAAAGCAAGTCCTTCAACAAGTCACTTACAAACAAAAGGTTCCTAACACAGCTATTGCTTTTCATGCACAATCAGCAGATCATATTTAACTTTTGATCATGTGGCATGAGATTTGACAATAAAATAATCTGGTTTTTCCTTACGTTAACTGTACAAATGAAAATAATATGATATGCTTCATTGGGTACTTCTAAATGAACTAGTTTCGTATCTGACAAAAAGGCACATTTATGCTTGACTACCATGACATGGATGAGTATGAAACTAACGTGCATGATTTTTCTTAGGTTAGAATCATTCTTCTGTAGAGGGAGGTCTGTAAATGGCTACGAGGCACAAGATGGATATGATCACTTCGGTGGCGTGCAGGACCAACTGAATACTACAAAGGATAAGTTCGAGGCGGAGAGCATAGTTCTGCCATATGAGGAAATAAAGAGTTGCCAGGGCACTAGGGATAGTGAGCAGAATACCCAGCAACATTGGCAGTCCTCGTTCCGTCAAGTTTCCTTTTCTTCCAAGATAAATTCGACCACCTTCCGTTATGATCAGAAAAAGTAACAATGAAAATTCTCCCAGTAAAATACCAGCTCCAGGAGTGGGTAGTTTGACAGCTTTGAAAACGCTCATTCCCAATTCGCAAACAGCAAACATGCCGAAATAAAATGAATTCAAATACATCAGTATTTCATAGGTTAAAGACGAGTTCACTACAGCCGGCATTCTTATAGTTTATGTTTGTTCTTCTTCACATTTAAATAGTCGGCGTCAAATGGTTTTGATATCAGTGGCTTCCTTTTATTTATCAAACATCACCCCGTTTCGGTACAATAAGTCAACTTCGTACACTATCTATTTTTAACAAATATCCAGCTCGAATAACATATGTATGTTAGACGTAAGTTACTACACACAATTAAAAAGTCATGGGCTAATTGTCTTAGACTTGGATAGAGTGGAAATCGGGCATATTGTTCACATTGTTCAGCTGATAGATGCGCTCTCTTTGGTAGATTTTACTCACCATGCATGCAATATTTGTTGAATTAATCGATTAGGCGAGAACCATTATTGACCTTTGTTGTTGACAGTGTTCAACATATCGATTCTCGTCAATTTGAAATTCAAATAGCTTGCTAAACGATTATGTATGACGGTGATGATAGAAGTTGGTTAGCGATATGAGTTTGAAGAATAATTTATGATAGAAGTAGAAATTGTAGAAGAATTAATTGCATTTTAGGTACGAATCACCGAGAGCGTTATGTGGAAAACACCCAATTTGTTCCCATAGTTAAAATATTCAAACATGTTTGCCCATATAATATTAAGCGCAGTAAGAAAAGATGTACGAAAAATAATGATAATGATAAAATAAACAAAAGGAAATAAAAAACGAATGAAAAAATTTCAAATAAAGAAAAGAAAATACGAGGCGTGGTGTATTTGACACCGTTGATTTCGGTGAATTCTCATAACGGCCTCCCACCGTCGATAATATCATCTTACATACCTAGATGTATAGAGGATCCAATTTTGTTTTTTGTAGCTTATGGTTTCGACAATGCGTGTCTGACCTTGGCAAACACTAATTCTTAAGACCGTTGCTCTTGTGTCGCGTATAATAAAAAATTCTTAGTAAAACGCAGCTGGCGTTTAGTATAATAACCTAGGATCTCGTGTGGTCTTACCTCAGCTAAACTACGTGAATTACAATGATTTGCCTGCGATATTCAAGGGAATATGAAGATTACGAAAGAATCGATCGATCGTAATTCTTGATTTCTATTACAATTTGAATTCTGTCCATCTTTGACCATTTAACTCCATCGCCGCATCGTAACGAAAGCTTGCTGCTGCCTTCAATGCATAAAGTGCCACAAGAACTTGTAAGAGATCATGCAAGGGGTCAAAAAAAGATCAATAATCTCCAGAAGAATTCGTTTACTGCGATTACGTGGAAGCAGCCGATTTTTCCCACTTCGAATTCTCATTATGCATAATGGGTGGTGTGTTCCTATTATCTGCAAATGGAAGTTCTTGGGAATTCTAGGCTTTCGACCTCGTAAAAACTGCCTGCATGCGTAGATTATCGCTCTTACAGCATCGGCAGGCTGACAATCCACAATTCCGCTGATGTTAGTGCACAGATAGAAATCGGAACTAATTCCCGTTTTCTTCTGTAAAATGATTGCCACCTAATGGCCAAATGTTGGAAAATGATCTCAACGTTCCCCGGAGCGCCTAGAGTGCGACATGCTTACTGTCGTTGGTCCGGTATGACCGGTTATATATACCGATCCCTGAAAGTTTGACTTCGCATGCACGAAGGTCATTGATCCGTGCAGTATTTTTACTGCAATAGGTCGTTTCAATGTGAGAATCTGGTTGACATGCAATTTGATATAAATTTTATCGGTACTGTGAATTTCGATATTTATACGCAATTGATTGAAACTCGAACACAATCACTTCGCAGCTTATATTCCCGCGCGTGGAAATGATCGACAGGTTTAGTCGCAACAGGCTGCATAATTTTATGTAACAAGTGCGAATTTACATGACCGATGTTCGAGCTATGTTGAATGTATAACAAGTAGATGCATCGCTTAAGAGAGTGCTCATCGATAAAGGATCGTGTCCAATGTTGAACGACCAGGAAAAATGAGTTCCGACGAAGGACCCGAAAACTAGAAAAAACTGACAATTTGACGGGTCTTTGTAGTATTTTCATTGCTGTGATCGGAGATTTGGAGATTCTTGACTCTAGATAGCGTAAAAATTACACATTGTATAATGTTCTGTAGAACAGCGTTCGATAGATTGGAAAGCACTCGTTCAAGGTTACTTCCTAGTTCGCAAAGATACGGATGAGATATGGCGATTGAGCAGCGCAAATATCTCGCTTGATATTCTATCCAGTATATTATTGCAATAATAACGTATTAATATTATACATATGTATAGGAATATCTATGTACGAAGTTTAGTACCGAAGAAGACCGTACCGTGATTTTTTTTTGGTTGCTTGAGTAAAAGCATATCATGTTTCCTCTGATGATCTAACTGCATAATAATTACTCATATGGTGGTCAGCGATAACGGTTTAGTACATCTGGCATGCAAGATTTTTTATTTTTAGTCTGATTTTTCTTATTACTAATTTTTTTGCTCATCGTTATGATCTTCACGGCCAGCATGCAATATGGATATATTATAGGGTCTGTGAGAAATCTGCGAGATCTTTTCCGACTCTGACAATATTGAGAAGCATCGTAATGCAATTTGATGTACGTACGTAAGAAAGTACGCCTATAGTGTTGTACATGGATACACACAATAATATATATTATATTACTATAGCATTCCTTTCCTTTCCCTCTTGGAGAAGTTACATAAGCAACGCCAAACCGAAGTAAGCAAGCCCCATCTCAGAGCGTTCGATAGGCTGTAGAGTCAAGAGGAGAGAAACGAAGAGGATATAAAGTAACGACGGATGGGTCAAAGTGGAGTGGGAAGGGATGTTGTGAATCTCGAGTCAAGTTCGTTATGTAACGAGTTCGAAGACCGTAGTGTGCAACCAGCAGGAGAGAGGAACATACTTATCAGAAAAGTAAAACGATTAAGATGAGCTCTGTCTATGCATATCTTTACCTATGTCGTCTAGTTTAAGGACGAGTTTCAGTCGTGGCTATACCTACCAGCCTATAGAGTCTGCAGTCGGGGTAAATCAGAGATTCAAGAAGCGTTCAGATGAGATCTACCTAATTACCTACTAGGCATAGACTGGTCGATCGGCTATCCACACCAAATCGTTGCCTATTACTTTCAGAGACTTCAAGATATCTATGGAAAGCCTCGCCTACTACGTCAAGTATCTTAGTCGACGCGTATAAAAAGTTACGTCGCACGCATTTTGGATTTAATTATTAGAGTTTTATGTCTACTGCATTTCATTCTCTATTCTCTATTTTCTAATTTTTATTTTTTTCGCTTGTAATGAATACAAAAAATGATCCCGAGTGAGTATATCGGTTTACCGAAGGTGTATAATTTTAGCCAAGCGCGAACCTTTTTGAATCATTATAATTATATTGTCGCGATCTTCGCTTTGGATGTATAATTTCTCATAATACCGTTGCCTGTTGCCGAGGGTCTTGGTTGAGCCTCCCTGGGGCTCTCCATTGCGTCATCCGCCAACGAATTCTCGGCCCAATCTAACGGTAATATCGGAATGCCAATCGATACCTTGCAGCCATTTACTTCCGGAAAAATTATGGGATAACACAAATAGCTTTTCAGGTAGTTGGCAAACGGAGAGTACGCGCAGCAGCATATTTTGTCTAGATCCAGAATTCTGTGGGACTGATGTCATTCCAGTTGTTTTGCATCAGTAAAAATTCATAAGGGGATGACGATGACGTTGGACAACAAAATCTCAATAACGTAAACTACCGATAAACGCAGACCCTGACAAAATTTGCCAAGATCTTTTCTCTCTGTTTTTTTTTTTTTAAATCAAACCTGTCATTACAATAGTCGAACGTGTTATTACTTCAACATAGAATAATTTATTCAATTTCTTATTGCAGATCAACAAAGAACTCGTTTTATAGTCTCCTGCAACAACTGTGATCTCTGATTCCCGACCTAATGAAAATTTATCATTTCAGAATATTTATCTCATATATCTTCCCCGATATATACGTTTAGTCCAATTTTTGGACAGAATTTCACACCCCTATCTTTGATCGCTAAATCTTAGAGATTCAGAAAATGGTGATAATTTCTAATAACAATGTTCATTTTCAGTACTCGATGGCTTTACCACATTACTTTTTTTACTTGAACCACATTGTCATTTGATTACTTGCGTATAACACCATTTGTAAAATATTTCACGACGCTAAAGGTTTATTTGATGATTATCTGGTCTCAACCGGAGGGCTGGTTTTCATACGGTGCATGGCTCCATTGAAAAACCGGCTGGGGCTATTTGACCCATTGTGACCACTGACCAGAGTGATAAAATTTGGAAGTGTGACCAGGAAGGGTTAATAAATACCCGTTGTAGTCCATGGAATGGTCTGGTATAAATATTAGGTTTCTTACAGCTATAGTATGAAATTGTGCGTCGTATCATTCATCTGATTATTCGATTAATTGTAAGCGGTACCGAACCTACTCTAGATTTAGGACAACGAGGCAAGGGGGATGAGAACAAGGAATAAAGAGGAGAAACGAGAGGGAATGGAAAACAAACGGCTGTCTAGACTCGGTGGGTACCGCTCTGCACATAATGCAGACTTAATCGCTCTACGACCTTCGAGGTGGTCAGCTTCCTCTTACAATTGGTAAGACCATTCAGTCTGCCCAGTAAGTATAATACACGGGCGATTCTCCCATCTTTCTCTTCTTGAAGTGGATCCTGTTTGTTTGACTAACGGTTAGCCATCCGGAATCCTAGCTATTTGACAGCCAAACCCAACGTATAATTAACTAAACTTATCATCCTATTTGCATTGACATCAGCGACTGAACAAAACACAGAAATGTGTTCAACTTTTCATTTTGCCGGCAATATTTTTTGAGCGAAATGTAGAGAAATGTGGAAGTATGGGTAAAAATTATAGAGAATTATTGACTTATTGCGCCGTATAAAAACTGTTGCGCATGACCTATAATTTGAATTGCATGCCATAAGCGTTTCTGATTATTGACTTTCAACTTTTTAACAAGGGCACAAAAATAATAGGTCGTCGAAAAAATATCAATCGTGCATCATACAGTACGCACAGTTTTTGATAATTCAGAGACTGATTCGATTTCATGTATCTATCGGAATTGAGTTCGATTATTCCACTCCAGTTGCACGTTAATTAAAATGAAAAATTGTGTCAATCATTTCGTAATTATTTTCTGAACCGATCTTTGTATAGTTGGTTCGTGGCATTGAAGATAAAATTTTATGATATGTTAGAGATCACGTCTATTATTGTTATACATCGATAAGGAATACACAAATCACGAAATCACCAATGATTTCAGCGAATAGTCACGCTTTTGCTTAATTAAATAAATAAAGTTCCGCGAGTAGAGCACGTTTATAAACTTGTTCCTATCATCGACTCCTCGATCAATGTTTTTTCATGATTCTGTGCTCATAATTTTTCATACACAATATCAGTGATCAGGTGATTCAGCGTCCATTGGTGTATACGACTATTCAAACAATGGAGTGAGTCTTTTTCTGTACATGCATAATATAATTTATAAATAAAGATACTATATGATACTATACACCACATACGATATAAAACACAGCGTAATCGTATACCCCTACAATCTTCCCTTTTTTATGACTCGTTATACTCTCTTACTATATGTATGTAACTTCTTTTATCCCCTACGCAATATTGTATTTAGTGGACTCTCAGACGCTGTTTTTCCGTCCTTCGTTCACTGCCACCCTGATGGGATTCAGTCTCTTGGAGTTTTCGTCCTCACCCTTACTTATCCTCCCTGAGTCACGACTCGATCATTACCTTCACTTCACGCCCACGTTCCCGTATTCCATCATTTTACCCACGCCTGAGAGTACGGACCGTTAATTTCCAAGAACCAATCACTTTCGTCCGAAGAGACCGGCGAGAAAAATTACTCACAAAATAACCCTCCGTAGAGTATACATGGTTGAAGACTACGGACAATCAACGTGGATAGTTTCATCTACTAGATTTGAATATCGTGATCGTATATTGCTGGATCAAGTATTTTGAATTTCACGATAACTTGAGGTGCTTTTCTGTTTTACAATTATTAAAGGAGAGCCTGTACAACAACCTTTGTAGAGGATTCGATAAATGAACCTTGAAATTGGATTTGGCCCCCTTGCTACTCGTTTTCGAATGATATACCGCTTATATCATGTATGGTATTACATTTTAATATACCTATAGGTATACCTATGAAATATTATCAATGTGCTCATGCTATAAATATTGCGAAATTATTCTTCTGATCACAGCTCGAACGATATTACGGTATAACAGATAGCATAAATGTGATGATCGGTAGAACCAGTATAGCCGTCATGTCGTCAATTTTTGAAACAGTATTCGTGCGTACGTGAATATGTAGCATATTTAGTAAGCATGACTTGCCAGAGAGGCTAACGAACCGGTAAACTGTTTTTTCATAACCGAACAATTTTTGTTTTTTTTGTCATTCTCTTACATTATCACTTTTTTCACCGATCGATGACTACCTCTCACGTCCGCAACAGTCGTCGTATATTGTACACCGGGGTTTATAAATTTGAAAAAGTCTTTTCTTAAATTCGTCAGAAAATTAATAGAATGCTTCGCTGTTTGTGGACCATTGGATTGAATTTTTGCGAGACGTGTGTATCTATGTTTGTATAAGGCTATGCTAAATAATCCGCGAGAAGAAACCTTCCCAGAAATGATTATTACTCATAATTAACGACGAGAAGTCAATTTGATATAAGACCCATTAATAATTTTAGCGTCTGTGGACTTACTTATTAATGTTATTATCATTATAGTTATTATTATTATGATAGTTTGAGCACGTATTCCATACTCATACAGTAGGGTGATTTAAAAAGTACGTTCTTTCGGTGATTTCAATGCTGGGCGCGTGTCTATAGTTGTTTCTTATCTACTATACACGTGCATGTATGAAACAGAAAGCGTTACGATCGGTAGAAATGATGTCGTTAAATAGTCACTGTAACATTGAAATGTATACAATAGCAAAGTAATTCAGGCAAGTATTTCAGGGAAACTGGGAAACCATGAAAGTGGAGGTTTTGATCAGCGACGATATAATTAATATTTAATGTGAGAATGGTAGTTATAGCTGCTAGCGTCGTTGAGAAGGAGCAGAAAGATCGGCCTGTCTGTCAAACGGCCCCTTCCATAACGTTTATCGGTTGTTTATGGGTAACTTCTTAATGTCACCCCCACACCGTATAGGAGCTATTTCATCCTATCATAGAGAGCATCATTGTTTTGCTCCGTTGGATCGAGGTCCCCCGGGAGGTAGACGAGTCTCGAGTCCGAGTTGTGAGTCTGAGTTGAGTCGAGCCCATGAGACGACCGGGAGACAAGGTGAAGACAAGGAGGCAACCAGGCAACCGGGCAAGCGAGTCGATCCCGGTCCTCTTCTGCACACCGGTACTTCTCGGGCTTGTTCATTCGCATGTAGATCGTGCTCCCGGATGCGTTCGGTTATCACTGACGGTAGCAGAAGACAACCGGTATATAACTATATAACATACGGCACGTGGTCTGCGGTAATACCAGGCTATAACGTTTGTGTGAACGCAATACAGTTTACGTAATAATTTTTGTTGGTTTTTTTTTTGTTTTTTTTTTGTTTTTTATATTTTTATTTTTTGTAATCGTCAACTCTCGGCGAAGACATCATCAGCGTGGAGCTGTAAATCATTGCGTGATACACATATTTAGTGTTGTAAATATGAAATAACAGAGGTGAAATTTGTGTAATTGTAAAATCGTTACAGTTTGTGTAGTATAACCGATGTATGTACAGTAAACACAAGGACATTGAGATTTATGTGCGTCGTTAAACCTGCCCCGAAGAATTTAATGTTTATAGCTAAACACGTGCGTACGTATGAAATTATCTTGTTGTCTTGGAGGGTGCTCTTCCTACACTCGGTGTTAGAAGAAATTGTGAGATTTGCGAGGACGCCGGCGTTATCAGCGCGCACGCCGCCCGTTGATAGCTGTAACAATAATGTGTGTCGTTCACGGCGAGTGGAGAGGATAAGACCGTCGATTAGGTGGTAACGCTGCGTCGCGTCGCGCCAGAGTCGAGTCAAGCGAGCTAAGTGCGAGCCAACCGAGTTACTTCTTGGTTTACTAAATTTTCGAAAGTTCACTCATAAAACACGCCGTCTGCAAATGTCAGGTATTAACGACTGACTCCGAACGAGTTAAAATTGATACAAATATCGCGCGGCGATTGATACCACCCCCCACCCCCACCCCCACCCCCACCCCCTACCCCCGACGTTATTCTCGGATGGTGTTAATCTTTCGCCTGGCACAGCTTCGGTATAATCGCGCTTTGCTCTGCCGGGGTTGGTTTTTAACACCCCGCCAATTTAACTCGGGTGAGTATATCTCGATTTATCAGTAAAATTAGCAACGATTTTTAATCGATACTCGCTTTTTTATATTCATTCTTTTGTAACGTTACCTCCACGGTTTATGCCCGACGGGGTTGTCTGTGCGAGGGTGTGCAATTAACATAACAACCATATACACGTGTCGCGTTGCGTATAAAATTATCATGATTATATTCCCTGTTATTATGATTGCGCTCGGGTTTGTTTGGCGCGGTATCCCCGGGCGTCTTGCGATCCGCGCGTCGTCGAAGACCTTGCGGGAAGTCCAGGGTTGCTCTTTCGGCATGGTCAAGGACGTCAAGAGCGTTCGCGTCAAGGGTGTCGAGCGGTTCAAAAGCGTTGTATATCATTCTTATGATCGTGGGGATTGACAAGTGGGTCGGGGGTCGCGATAATCAAATTTTATTGTTATTTTCTTCATTATTATAAATATACCGAATGACGAGTGCAGTGTACATATAATATTTAGATTATTATAACGACGCCGTACTTCAGAGGCTAACCAAACGCCGACATGTTTTTAATTACGTATGAAAGAACAATCATGTTTGTTATACTTGAATGACAGATAGAAAACATCGTTATCAAACTTCTCTATATCCATAATTACCCACATTGCAGGAGATTCTTATTACTTGGTTATACATAGTGTATAACAATTATACGTTGCAGACGGAAACTCGTGTCGCAGTTCAAACTCGCGGTGATTTCTTTTTATCGATATTTAAATACACTATATGATAAGTATTATGTATATAATTTACGTATATGTGCGTATATGTATCTATATAAAACACATCGATACATATATATACCTTAAAAAATCGTATCGAAATGAAACGCAATTTATAATTCGAATACTTTCTCTCTTAATTCATTTTACCCCCTTACCTTACGGTGTGTTACGCTTTTACATTTTTCTAGCTACGTGTTGCCTGGTCGCAGATCTTTTTTGCCTGTTTTATTCGTCTCGTTGTACATCTCACGTTTTGTACATGATGTGCAGTCCATTGCGTGACCTATATTTACTTGCATTACGTGCAGCTTTTCTTCCTCGACCCTTTCGTATAATTTGCTTTGTATATATTTACCTACCTTCTGTACTGTCACGATATTCATGTGAATAGGCTACAGTGAACAACAAACTTAGAGATGTTTCACGAGATTTGATTTATTTTTATGCAACTGCAGTCCACTTTTTCGTTTTTCCTTAGCGATGAACGTGTTATGTCAATTCTAATTGGTGGCATTATTGTTGTTAATTCTGCATAATTTGCGATTCGATAGGTTGTAATCGTTTTCAAACTTCGGGGTATAATTCAAGGTGTGAAAGTCGTTTGGTATTATTCGATATGAAGTCTAGGTTTTTTTTTTCTGATTATTAGGAGGTAACTACTCGAATTGTGAGGAAATATGATTGCCGTTTGCAATACATCGATCAAATAATATATTAACATATTTAGTACTTGCCGATGTCACGCATGCTGTAATAATAATTTGCCCCGTGATAAACTGCATCGTGTTATCGAAAATTGTTTTCGTACGAACGACGCACGCTTCTTATGCCCCCTCACCTACCATCCGACGAATTGGCGTGTCTCATGAGATACCGTATTGAAAGTTTCGAAATATCCGTGCTCACAATCAGGTAATGAAGCGTCGATTATGTTTTCTAAAAATTCAATTTCATATTTCATACGTAGTTAGATTCACTTACCAACAATTAGTTGCAGACTACAAATAACTTTCATTTCTTACTCGCACTACGACTTTCCTACAGGTACGCGTAATTGATATAATAGCTTCTGCCTGATTTCTTCTTATTTCTTTTTAATTACAGATTTTATTATCACCGTAGCTCTTTTATCAGATGACTTGAGATTAAATTTACTTCATATCATAATGCAAATATATAGGTAAAATTTCGGGGCAATAACCTGAAAAGTAATGAGCTTTCCATCGTAACGAGCTTTCCATCGTAATTAGTTTCTTCAATGAAAATCGTATATTTTAACGATCTTGAACGGACTTGTCGGAACAAATACATGATAATGTACGTACGTACGTAGTATCCATGATTTTTCAGGATCTAGTTGCGATTTTTTTATTGTAAGCTTTACTTTATATTGGTGTTAACAATGGGATATACATATTGAAGCGTGAAAAAATTAATTGCGTATGATGATTGATTTATTATCATATATATACACTGATACACATTTATAGTAAATAACTTGAACTCGACATTGTGATAATTATGTGTCCAAGTATACCTATATATCGGACCATTATTCATAATATAAATACAAAACCATTGCAGAAAATCATCAATGAAAAGTTGACAGTTCATGTTGTATAACTTTACGTTGTGATTTATTAACGCGGTTGCCATCGCATGTCCATACAATAAAGTGTAAAGATTACGAGAAACAAGAACAATTAAACAAAAGTTAAAAAAATGAGTCATCGAATCCGCGCCAAGAAAGCTGACTGTAAATCGCGTACTCGCGTAGGATATGGTCCAGCCCTAGGGGCGAGTCGATGTGTCAATTGTCATTTACCATTTGTCGACCACAAACTCAATGACCAACCGAGTCAGCAAACGACCCATTGATACGTCGTTTATAGCTGACAACGCTTTGATTCACTAACGTAGCAATCTCGCAATCGCCCTACTCTCTCTTTTTAAATTCCTCTCTCCTCTCTTCGACTTTTATCACCCCGTCTCTCGTTGTCTTCTCACTTTCCTCCTGCGACCCTCACAATCCGTTCAACACTCATCCTCACTCTTCGCACTCATCTTCTGAAAGCATCTCGACAATCGCCTCTGCGGTAGATTTAAACACGTGTATACATGCATAGGTACACTTATGTTATGTTGCGTGCAAACTATCGCCATGTTACAATAATTTTTCAAGATCTTACAGCAGCATTATTCGCTTATGCGAATGACATTTATGTTGAACCGTGTTATTAAATATTGTTTTTCGTGTTGCGTTTAGCATATCATGTTATTTTTCTAGACTATTCTAGCTTGTTTTTTAAACTCAAAATCAAAAAGAAGCCATGATGTGAGCATCGTTTTACGCAATCATATGACAATTCAGCGACACGTGCCTCATGCGTTCATTATCGCACTGCATATACATTTACACATACATCGTATAGAATTACGCGGATTAACTAAAATACAAACATAACGCCGAGATGAAAATGAGAAAAAAAAAAATTACCAACTTTCTTATCTGTCTTATCGTTCACATTTTACGATTACATGGTTAAGTAATATTCGAAATTTTTTTGGTAACTATCACACAATATTCAAATTCATTATCGAACGGCTAATATTTCAAAATTTGGATAAAGTTTTTTTTTTCTTGTATCAAAATAATATATCCATGTCGTTTTCCCATTTATTACGTTCGATATTCGATGTAATACGCATTTACCACCTTATAACATAAATATTTTTAAACTGTCCTGTTTATTGGTACTGACATTACAGACGTAAAGGTAAATGCCTATACATGTAGATACTCATGTACATACGTGAGTATGAATCTGATGCGTACAATGTTGTTATCGATGATAAGAATTATGATAAAATTATTTGTTGTTGGTAACCAATTTTACGCGGGGATCATACGAAATTCTTTATCATGGCACTTCGGGCAATTTAATTCGTATAAATATAAAATACATATAAATACGTGAATGTACGTACGTATCTACGTATCACAATTCAGTTACAGAAACACGTTGTAACGGTATATACATATAATAGTAAACATGACAGAGGTCATTTTTTTCATCTGAAATGCCGACGATTGACAAACTCAATGTTCATGATACGCGGCAACTTGCAAGACGCAGTACTCTCTCGAACATGGTTTCATCTCACTCAAAATTTGTAGTTTTTTAGTCGAACAGTTTTATTAATTTTGCATTATTCTTCGATTTGTTGAAAACAAAACGAAAAATAAAAAACTCAAGGTGTTGTCATTTCATAAAACGTTCCTGTGTATTATTGAACATTGATTGTGACTAATTATGTGGTAAAGTGTTATTGCAATCCTTCGATCGGCATTTCTAGAAAGTCTTTAGAAACGAGTGTCTCTTTGCGAGTATCGAAAATTGATCACAGTGTATAGTAATATGATATAATCACCCGTCTGATTCAAATCTTCAATTTAACATCAGACTTTATTTTCTGATCATCTTCGTTCTAAAAAGACAACGAAACATTACCCTGGAAAGGTGATGTTTCGTGGATAATTTTCCTTGAGAATTTCGGATTTTTATCACACCGTCTCGGATTTTATGTTATTATTGAACACCTCATCGGATACGTAAAGAACGTTACATATAACATCATACTATTTACCATACCTTTGGTATGCATAAACCGCATGTACTTCGACCGTAGTGTTTTTCGTACTATCATATGCCACCACTATATTTCTCCCGCAGATAAAACAAGAAGAATGTGAGATACGTGCAATTGCAAGGGTCAGTGTAATAGTAGGGTATCCCATGTAGCAGTGGTTTTCAGACTTGACCAAATTTTCACAAATATCTCGTCATTATTCATATTACTATTAACATTATTATTGTCGTTATTCTCGTGATTACTAGATCCGCTTGAAATTGCCTGCCCGAAAATTATGCTATGGGATAAATAATTAATGACTAAAAGTCATGGATAAAACAAGTATGAATAAAAATCGCGCTTGTAATTCGTACTATATATGAAACCGTCCGGGGAAAGGGAGATTTAGCCCTGAACTTAAGCCTTTCTAGAGCTTTTGTCGCTGTGCTGCAGGTCTGAGAAATAGATTATATTATAGTTTGAAATCCACTGCGATGTTAAAACACATAAATCGCATCGCTTGCCGAGTCACCGTATATTCTCTACAGATGTATTCTATAGCGAAATTAAAATAAGACACCGCTTATGGTTTCATGCATATCTCGTATTATAATATAAATGAATTTCTTTCATCTATTGTACGCATGTACACCACGTCCTCTGCAGCGTGCAACTTACACTCGGGGAAAATATACGTTGTACTGATTTTCTTCAAGATTATAAACACAAATAAAATTATGATCAATCGATAATACACATTACACAGTAAATTTCAATAATTTCATTTTTAATTGCTAGTTTTCCACCGACTATGTTGCACGTAATATTATACGTTTCAATTGATGGCAACGCAAGGTTTTATTGCACAGTGTCCCGGAGACTCGCAATTCTTGCACATGATGTTCGGACTTTTTTTTCAATTTTATTCAAGTATTTTTTTATTCTTTGTTGTCTATTGCGGTAAAAGGGCCATTCGGAATCTCATACATAAAGAAAAACATGTCTTTCTGTTGTCCACATGCCAAACTGCAGCGCATCTCGCACCCTTTCTTTGCAAGTCGTACCGCATGTGCATACGAGACGTCCCGACGGAAAATGCGATTTGCCATTGCTTATAGATACTCCAAATGTTTTAGGTCTCGTGTTCTGATTCGACATGGTACTGTCTGGAGCGTGGTTCGAGGTAGTAGCATTTTTCGCTGTAATATTGCTTGCCACCGGATGCCGTCCTGCTTGGTGGTTTTCACCAGGAAGTTCCTTGCCGGCCAGTGGTAAGAAGGACAATAGAAAACTCACCCGATTCTCTAAAAAATAAAATCATTTGAAACGAAATTCTCAATTACACTTTTTTTATTTCGATTAAATTATTTTTATTCTCCAGTATCATCGACGAAGACGTTGAAACGGCGTAAAACCGTTAGAGATGTCCCGGGGCCACTTGCTCTCCCCATTCTTGGCACGAGGTGGACGTACACGTGCTTTGGTTCCTTTCACATGAGCAAAATACACGAAGCATATAAAGGTAAAGCTTTCGATGTTTTATCACTTATTTTCGAATTATTAAATGATGATCTGGAGGAAAATTGCGTTTCAATTCATCGCGAACTTGATAAAATACTAATTCAAGTGAATTATAAGTATTGTTCAAATAAATCAATTCAAGTAATTAAGGCTTCATTTAAGAATAGACTTAAATCGCCGTTACGGAGCTGTGTGCAAAGAGGAGGCGTTATGGAATTTTCCGGTACTCTCTGTATTTTGTAAAAAAGATATAGAAGCAATTCTCAGACGTGGCTCAAGGCATCCGATTCGTCCTCCTTCCGAAATAATATCGCATTATCGACGATCTAGACCAGATCGCTACACGAATCTTGGACTCGTCAACGAGTGAGTATTTACTCTTTGTTATTCACCGATAACCTGGTGGTATTCGTACCAGCGTTGGCTAATATTAAAATCCTGATCTAGTCTATTCGAGGAATTGTTAAATTATTTGTGGTGAAACGGAGAGCGTGGAAATGCATTTCATTTTTTCACGCATTCACTCCGCAACTCGACGTGTATTAAATGGTGAATTTGTGGAACGGGAAATCTAGGCAGGGTGAAATTTGGCACAAACTACGCAGTGCCCTCACCCCAGAGTTGATGAGTGCCAACACGGTTCTTGGATTCCTTCCTGCGTTGAATCAGGTCGCCGATGACTTTGTTAGTCTGATACGGTCGCAGAGGAATTCATCAAATGCTGTAATGGAATTCGAAGAACTCTCGTATCGGATGGGACTGGAAAGTGAGTTGCATAAGGGCTACGTTTCATAAACCTATTATACTATAAATATATCATGACCCAATAAAGAAGTCTTCCCGTGTCTGTCTGTGTGGTAAAAATACTCTCGTTCGCTGCGGTACCAAAAAAAAAGAATAAAAAATAATTTTGAACGCGGCTTTTTATAGTCACGATATTTTTGTGTACACTATCACGAAAAACAGGTTGCTTGCTCCATTCCCTTAATCAACAACATTAACATATAATATACGTATGTACATGCATATTATAGTTACTTTTTCCTGAAAATAATTTCCTCTTTGATGTATACACGAATGAGGTATATACCTATACATGGAAAAATGTACATAATTAAGTCAATGTATATGCACTTCTTGGTTCCCGCACCTGCAACCTTGTCGCAGGACCAAGAGCGCAGGTATACATATACGTTATAAAAGAGACCGCGCGCGGTGTAACATTAAACTCGGGTTTTTCGGTAGGTATATAGGTATATAGTAAGATTTTTTATTTGCATATATTCCTGTATTCAGACGAAAAATATGAGAATGTGGGCGTTTCAGGTACGTGTACCTTGATCCTGGGCAGACGTTTGGGATTTCTCGAACCAGACTGCACAGGAGGTTTGGCAACTAGATTGGCCGATGCCGTACGCGTCCACTTCCGGGCGTCTAGAGATGCTTTCTACGGTTTACCACTGTGGAAAATAATGGCTACCAAAGCTTACGCAGAATTAATTAACAGCGAGGATGCCATTTACGAGTAAGTTCAGAGAGAAATCTATAAATTTTATTATAAAATTTGATCACTCGACATCCTGTTTTCCCTTTTTTTCGTTCTTTTATTTCCTCTTCTTTTTTTCATCCCAACGCGAGAAGACGTGATCACGGTTATTCAAATTTCCTGCTCTGCCGTAACACCGTCGTAAATTAATTGTTGCCCATAATGATAGAACGACCGAGACAAATAAAATCGTATCATTATTAAAATTACTTCCATTCTTGTTCCTTCCTTTTTTTCGTCTTCGACGGTGGGATGCGGTTTTACATCTACGGTGCGTCAGGTATATTTCCAATGAGAGGAATTCTCTCGGAATAGAATCTGAGGATCTATATCGATCACACTTCTACGTTATGTATAATTATAATAACCTCCGAGGCAAAGCTTACTACGCGTTCAGCGAATTTCTTATCATATGTATTTTGACTCCAAGTCGCAAACCGTAAATGCATTCATATAATATGTATAGTGTTGTATAATATGCGAAGTGTACAATTTTATTGCACAACATTTTTTTTTCTCGTTATACAATATGTACATATGATCTTTTTTCGGTGAGGTGTGTAATACGATAAAAAAGTAGAAAGAAGGGGGTTGGGTATTAATTGAACAATATTATATTTGTTGTATGTTATATTTTTTATCTAAACCACTCAAGGCCTTTGCCAGTTTTGTTTACTTTAGTTGAGGATATATTTCATTCACAGATAAATATCTACCAAGTATATGGGGAATATTACGTCATTTCAACATATCAAAAAAAGTCACCCTCTTCGATTTTTCCAGCGATTTTTTTCATGATAGATCTTGGTTCAAAACACTGTGGTTTTTTTTTCAAATTCTTCGGCCGTTTTTGAGTTTTAAAAAATTCATAACTCACAAGATTTGAAAAAAATCACAAAGTGTTTTGAACCAAGATCTATCATGGAAAAAATCGCTAGAAAAATCGAAGAGGGTGACTTCTTTTGATATGTTGAAATGACGTGGAGTTCTCCATGTATTTGTTATAAAATACGCATACTGCGCTCACAGCAGCTGCATGTTGTGTGCAGTGCAATGTAACTATTATGATGGAAAAAAATTTGCATGGCCTAATACACCGAATATCACAGTGTGTAAACTTTATGTTTACGCTACAAGAGTAACTGACAGCTTCTCGAGAGTTACGTGAATTAGCGTTTTCGAGGTACAACAACCTCTTTGGAGGCAACGACCTCTTTCCTTCGTACAATTGCAATGGTATGTAACATACATGCGTATGTACCTGCAGTATGCACGTGTACTTGGATTATACATTCGAGTACATATCAATGCAGGTGATTCTTGCACATTGCAGTTCTTTCTACCTCTCCCTCTTTCTTTAGTCTTATACGTTTCTTTTTTTTCTTATTTTTCCCCTTTTTCGGCAATGCACGCCAACGTCAACGTTGTTTCTTTTACCTGAGTATACGTATAGTGTATTTATTATAATATACAGTCGATATTTATGGATAAGAAAATTCAACCAGCGATCGATTCTAATTAGCCAAATTCAATTATTTTGTACATCGAACGAAATATTATAAAGCTCATTATTTCGTTTTAAACATTTAGCACGATATCAGAACTACTTGAAACTACAAAGTCGGAACAACGGGATGACGCACGTGACGAAGGCGTCGAAGCAGTCTTCAGATCCATACTGCGTGAAAAAGATTTGGATATGCGAGACAAGAAAGCTGCAATCATAGACTTCATCGCCGCCGGTATTCACACGGTGAGTAACGGATCGTATACACATTCACGTTAATAATTGAAAATAAAAACGTCATGAATTGATCAGTATAACAGGCCATTTTGACAACGATATTCCTAAAGATAACGGAAATTGATCCTCCGTATGCGCAAACTAGAAAAAACAAAATTAAAATCGCTCCGCGAGATTCGATATTCCAATTTCGTATACTATGATAAGTTTTCATTTTTTTTTTTATTTGATTATATTCCATAGCTGGGCAACACTTTAGTATTTCTTTTTGACTTAATTGGTCGTAACAAAGAAGTGCAGAGGCGTCTTCACGATGAAGTATCCGCTTTAGCTCCACAAGGATGTGATCTTGCCGCGGAAGATTTGCGGGACGCAAAATATCTCCGAGCTTGCATCTTTGAGGCATTCAGGTTTGTTGTATCTGACATTTATTGGTATATCGATATATTATATAGCCGAAAATATATGGTATATATAGGTCTAGATGAATTTAAAAATAATTCTGACGCGCATAATGATTCTTAATCCTCTGGAATTTTTATGGCATTGTTATCGCTATACGATCGAATATTTGGTGGAAAAAAATAAATATGACGCATATAAAAAGTAGGTGTAGGTGTTTACTGTCATACGTAAGAACATACGAATGTTATCTTTTGAAGTATCTAACGTTTTATATTCAAAAATAAATTGCCAAAACTTTCAATAATGAACTTGAACGATCGATATGCGAAGGCTAACGTAACGCTAATTATATAATTTACGCAATATATCGACTCCAAGGATTGATCCGTTTACGCGAGATGTATCATAATAGGTATAATTTAATGAAATTATATGCAATTTCCAAGGTTTATATTGACCATCTAAATATATTTTCATTCTTCATCTACATGGTTAAAATGTAATTATATACTTTACTATTGCATAATTTACAGAATTTTACCAACAACACCCTGCATAGCACGAGTACTGGAAGAGTCTATGGAATTGGGAGGATATGATGTAAACGCCGGGGTAAGAATTGTATTTATGAGTATTCTAAAATGTACCATTGGTAATAGGAAATCCATGAGGCACGCCAGAAGATCCATTGATTTTTTTTTTCAATTTTCTTAGACAGTAGTTCTATGTCATACTTGGATAGCAGGTTTGGCGGAAGAAAATTTCAAATACGCCGACCAATTCATGCCTGAAAGATGGCTGGAAACTGCCGTTCCTCATTCTCCCCTTTTGGTTGCCCCGTTCGGATCCGGTCGACGGATTTGTCCTGGAAAACGATTCGTCGAGCAAGCTCTTCAATTAATTCTTGCGAAGGTATGGAAGTAACAATTATTATTTGGTACCCCCACTTTTCTCTTCACCACTTGAATTTTGACCTAATGTGTAATTTTAAAGCTGCGAAACTTGTCAAGCTGTGAAGCTAATTGTTTTTCTTTCAGATGGTCCGAGAGTTTGAAATTAGTGTTACCAAACAGCTAGAATTGCAGTTTGAATTCATTGTAGCACCGAAAGCACCCGTGGAAATATGTTTCGGCGATCGTTTGACCCCGAATTGAAATATGCTCTACGAGCATATTGACTACTACAATATTAATGTGGGTACAGCGTATCGCAGGTAAAGTTGGAGATGTGTGGATCATGGAGAAATTGATTGTATATATACAATGTGTATTATTTAGACGAATGTATAGACTATCTTGATTAGATGTAAGTTTGTTTAGATTTATTTTTACTTTTTTGTCATTTACGTCAAATAGTTTGCGTTGGTTTCGTAAATACTTCGAAGTTTTACTTGCGATCAAATTATACTTGAAGAAAGATTATGTTAATAAATTCAACGTGATTGAATTAGCGGATGAAATTTAATACAACGATCGGTGGTACCGAAATTCTTATTTCTGTTATCTGTTTACAGATATGAGTCAGTACCGGAATCTTTAGTTTTGCACGATGAACGATCGTATATAATCGTTATAGTACAATCTGACTATTTTGTGAGATTCATCAATTTCTATTTCCGAACAAAATATGTCATATCATACATTATACTCGTGAAGTGGGCGTATTATTTGTTGTAAATTGTTATTTATTTAATACTGTTTTTAATTCACCGTAAACCATAATTTGATGCTGTACACGCACCTATTATGGATATATGTATAACGCAAAATAATTTCCACCGTCTTTCGTGACTAAGAAAGTATTATAAGATGTACGTTTTGATTCATGTTAATTTTGACATGTAGGCAAAAATCAGAAATTATTTCAAAAAATCACAAACGATAATATTCATATGGAATTTTCTTGCTGAAGCTTTCTTTGGATATACCTATGATACGTAAACTTACGATAACCGTATTATATCTGATTATTCCTAATTGAAAACGTAATCGTACTAATGATCTTGTAGACATTATTCCACAATTTGGTATTGTTATAGTTTGAAGAATGCGTTTTAAGGAGAGTATAATTATAGAAAAAAAATTGTATTCGATATTTGCATCATACGAAATTTTGATCCATCGATAATAGTTGTAGAGATACGGTGGTCAGATACTCTTGGATGTATATCAGCTTAGGAATTAACTGTATAAACATAATTACCTGCCGATTTAGTATTTTGTGGAGAGAAGAAAAGGGAAACTCCACAGGCTCATCTTAACTTACGGTTGAAATATACACGTAGTATCTAAGATTTTTGAGAAGTTAACACCGTGTTAGTATCAAAAAACGTTCGTTGTTATTGTTTTTTATTTTACTGTTTAATATTGGATAAACATAAGAGACAGAATGTAAATAACCTTCACCGAAACTATAAATATAGAACTATCAAATATTAATCACCCATTCAATTTTTAATGTAGCTGGAATATATTAATACAAATTTTTGTCCTGATTGCGAGGTAACTACAATATTATGAAAGGAAATCAATTTGATCTACGCTATGCATGACATGGACTATTTCAAGCATTTAAACTTGAATCAATCTTGAATCAGGGTATTGATGTCTTCGATATTACATTTAATCGAGAATTTTTTTGTTATTTTATTGCAAAAATCATAGAAATAAAATTTAACTGACAAGAGCTTATAAATTTTACAGTAAATATTTTTTTCTTTCGCTGCTATATCGGTCGTATAACTCTCATATAATTTTTATTGGTGGTAACTACACTGAGAATATATTTGAATAGGTTTGTCATATTGAAGTTGCGGATTCAAATCAATAAATTTGTTCATTCACGAAGTGCAGCGTGGTTTTCCTAATATTAGTATTTAACACCATAGCAACACACGAAAAATGCGTTTTAAATATGATAACTCTAGGTTCATCACGCGGCAACCCAAGAAAATTAATTGACAGATAAAATGAGAAATTCTTAATATATTTTTGGGATGTATATGTCGAACTATTGTTTCAGGTCTTGGCACGATTTGAACGTATATTTTGATATTGTATAAATTCGGGCCGCGTACATAAGCGGCGGGACAATCTTATTTAATATTTGTTTTTTTCATCATCTCTACGTGATGCATAGTATTATTAAGAATAACAATTGCATGGAAAAAACACTAATGCAATAATGAATTCGTTATAATGAGTAATATTACCCTATTTGACTTCCAAGGTGCAAAGTTATAGTTTTTTATATAATTCAAAGGACTAATTATACATCTTATAGATTGTTAAATGAGACGCGCGGATTATAGCATTCAATTATTTTTTCTTTAGTATAATTAATTATCAGATTTCTTATTGCGTTGATCATGATACATCCTATATTGGATCGATAGTGTTAGCAGCACCGAGGGGCAACAAACAGTACTCGTGTGTTGGGTTGAGTTTCATAGAACGATTCTTTAACCGAAGCTACTGAAATATAGCTGCCAAATATGTTTTAATTTTGATTTTCACGCTATTATTACGGAAAAATACTTCGTCTCCGAGAACGGAGTTCTAAGTGCAATAGTATCTGCAACACATGAATTTGAGCTTAATTCTTGTGCCTGTATGATATTTTCACAAAATATTTTTATAACTGTGCTGTACACCGCTCAGTCTAGGAATCATTATTCAAACATTAGATCTTAGAAATTAATTAATAAAAAATTAATATTTTATCTCTAAAAAATTGCCTGGGGCAGTAATGATTGTAATGATTGAAAATTCGATTAGCAAAGTGTTATTAGTTGGTCGCAAGAGCAGCCATTGCCCTTATCAACGCCGCATTTTCTTCTCTGAGACGCTGTCTTTCTAGAGCCATTTCGTTCTGCTGATGAGATAGGCGTTTTTCGAGGGCCAAGATTTTACAATCTCTTTCTTCTAAAAGAGATAGAAGTCGCCTGTTTTCTTTCTGGGCGAGTTCTACCAACTGAAAGCAATATTAATTGCGAATATTGTAACTCATAAGTAGATCTATAGTGACATTAGTTGACACTAATAACGATTGCTCACCAGTTTATCGCCTGTTGGTGTCAGTGGCCTTGGTTTGCTTTCTATTGGCAATGTCTGTGATTCATTTTGATTACCAGGATCTGATTGATTGACACTATCCGATTGGTTCAGCGAATCAAATTCCTCATCGTCAGCTTCCAAATCAGAATGGCTGTAGAAAGAAGATCAATGGAAATTAATTTTAACTTCATAATTATAGCTTACTGACTTTGATCTTTATGATTTTTTTGTCAAGTACTTACCTTTTATTTCGTCTTTGTGTGTAAGTCTTGACCGCTTTTTCCTGAAAGATAAATACTGGTTGTCAGTTTCTATATGTGACAAAATTATTTACTGAAACTAAATTGGGACCTGCAAGAAATAAAATTACCTCCGTAACTTCCTGATCAAGAAATTCGTTATGATGTGTGTTATGTTTAGTTTCTGGACAGGTGCCACCAACCTCTTCTTCATCTTCGCCAGTGCTTCCCCCTGTGCTCTGTAAAAAACAGTTCTATTTTGGGGGGCAAACATTGTATTAAAAAAGTGCTGGCACAAAATTATTTGTCTTGTAATAACTTGGGTCAATTAAAATTCCCAGGTAAAAAGAGTAAGTGAGGTATAAAATGAAAAGAGTATTTGTTGAGAGCAATCTTCCATTGTACAACACTAATAATAAATAACCAAATATTACTAGTCTATATACCTAATTATCAACCAGAAACTCACCTCTGTTGATGGTAAGTGCACAACACCTGTGCTACGTCGTTTTTCTCGAAGCTTTCTTCTATCACGCTGCTGCTTGCCTTTATTTATATGTGTTGGTCTGGATATAAAATTTTATTTACATTTGGGATGACCAAATCTAAGTTGAGTTGAAATTCTAACAACATACCGACTGGTCAGGCGTTTATCTTGTTTTCTCATCATAGGTTTATTCTGTTGATTGTCATGCTCTGGTAGGATAACGCAATTTGAACCAAGTTCACACACTTCTTCTACATCACCTGCTGTTTCTGTAACTCAATATTTCTCTTGATGAAATAACTAAGAATTATTTATTGAATGTCTAGCGCTTTAACAATAGTAAGGTATTTGTACAATGAATAGAAAAAATTATTCCAACTGTCAACAACATGCCACAGAATTGTCTTTAGTTAGATACTGCTTCAACACAACATCAATAACCTTCTGGAATATTCAAAGACAACTCTATGGTATAAGTTTCAAGTATGTAACTTTCTTTAATTATTCTTTATATCTCAGAATTTGAAATAACTGGAAGTTTCTGATGAAATGAATAATAATAGATTTAAACAACAGAACTGTTAGATTTGTCGTTCATCACTGAAATGCTACTTACAAATATCTTGCCCTCCATGTATATGATAAAATTGACCGTAATTATTTGAATTTTTCCAAGTCTTTGTGAAATCATAACAAATGACTAACTCGAGTATAAAGTTTGTATTGTCTGATGAAATAACTACAAACTGATACTAACTTTGGTAATTACTTAAAGTAGCATCTCCAGTTCTTGGTGGTACAATGCGAGCTCTTGCTGTTCTGATTCTAGAGCGACGCGAAGTAAGTTCAAAATCGTTCTCAAAGTCTTCCTGACTAACTGAACTCGATGCCATGCCAGCAATGTCACTGAACACACATAGAATGATCGTGATGTGAGAGTCAGATTTATTGACCAGTGTTAAGCGACTAGCCTGGTATGAAAATAAAAAATCTCTTACAAAAAATGCCTGGACATCTCTGATACCTAGAAGAATATAATCAAACAAGTGATACCAAGCTGTAGTATTATTTGTTAAAAATTGTGCAGTAAAAATGTCGAAATTAACTAAAATTTATAAGCTATTTCTGTAAACGCTCGGAAAACGAACACACCCCGTTTGTCAGCTGGTATATCGCATACCAATTCAAACTACCGAATAATGGCTTTACTTCACAACAAATAACTTTTGAGTGTGCAATACTGGGTCATGTGAGTCACAATTAAGATATTCGAATGACAGCTGTCATCTATTCGCTCATCGAATTTACCCCATAGAATATACTAACCGAATCTACACGCAACGCAACACGGTTTCAGCACTGAAATGAGTGGGCTTCCTGGTTTCAGCAGGTTGTAGCCACCGAGGGTAGACAATTATTATTGATTTTAAACAGTTCAGACTGAACGCCACATAGGAGCAGCACAATCGTACACCGCGAGAATTATCATCATAGAAAAGAGTGGATAGAACCCATCGAACCTGATTGCCCTATGGCCAACGAATTCAGCAGCTATAGGGCACAGCAAATAAGTGGGCATAACGGTTGGGTTGCCAGTAGGGATCAGTGGGTGCCACCGTGTTGTGCGAAGAGGATGTGTTGTGTACAATTTCTTTCCTAGGTCCATGTGCAGTAACCAAAGCGTCAAGCTAATGTAACGTATTTAAAATTTGATTCGCTTTCAATTTCTCCAACGCGATTGAATCGCTAAAAAGTCCTGATTATAAAGTGGGACAAACGGCAAGAGATTTGATAATGATAGAAGGTACATTGCTGATAATCTGAGACGTACGTTATAATTCAAAAAATGTAACCTCAACTGCTTGGGCTTACAAATCAAGTCAACAATGATATAACTCGCTACACACATCCCAACTCCAATTATGTTAGTGCAGGTTAGGCAATTGAAAAAGGCTAATAAAATAACACCACATCTTCGCGAACCAGTTGAACGCAAGAACCACATAGATTTCAGGATTCCATCAAAGCTTGTTCGAACTTGAAGTCGGGTGACGTAAGGGTGACGTTTGGGTGACGTAAGGCACTAAAATAAAGAGCAGAGATTAGGAGGTAGAATTTCCACGCGTAATTTAGTCGGATTCGGTCCTCGCTCTAAGCATCATTACGCACGAAGGAAATATTAGGACGTCCTCGAGTTTGTAATTGTTATAGCTCTGTAGTTGCAATATTAATTTTCATTGCGTTCTATGTATGTACGTACGTGCTGTGCAATCTTACCAGGCTGCAACATGAAGGGTTTATTACTGTATTTTTATATTATACTACAAATGTGGAAAACGATTAGTTGTGAACAGAACGTTCCTGAGGACGCATTGTCATCCATCAGTTTTACGGATGAACTGTAAGTATTTTTTAGCTTTTCCTCACGGAATTGTTTATTTGCTTTCATTTAAAATACCGGCAACGAACAATGTACGTTATTTTAGGTGTACAATTTAATCCAATAAGCAATATCATCTTGATGGAATGTTGATAACTCGCCGGTCCTTTGGTCGATTCTCTATTTTTTATTTTCACATCGTATAATAGGACACTAACATTGTCTATTTTATAAACTAAAAAAATATTTTTGTTCTTTGACTTCAGAGATGATGCGTTATTATTGGATCCATTTTCATTCGATTATGATAGGGCAAACAAAAAAATGACCAACAGGCAAAAGACTAAATCGATCAGGTAAGGATGGAATTAAAAATATTTCAAAGTGTTTTTTGTTCCATAATATTTACAAGTGGCCTTAACCTTACGATTCTCAATATACAGGAACAATAACGTTTGTACCAGTGGTCCTCAATGTTCAAGAGATATTCCAAGTGAGTCGGTACAACTCCAAAGTCTACGATCAGACATTGAACCCGAAGGTCCTTTCATCAAAAGGCTGATTAACTTGTTGCTTTCAAATGCAAAGTTGAAGGTACTCTTGAAACTGAGGTTACTTTGAAAAATTTCTATAATATTCCACACTTGAGCTTGTAGATTTATTCACTTCCAAGCACTGTATGTTTATTTATTTTTATCTTCTGTTACTTTCTTTGGAATTGCTTGGATCTCATTTATTTCTGATTTTCTAAATTTTCCTCTGTTTAAACAGGAGCATGTGTAGGTACAATTGTTCCTTGTTTGTATTTTGCTTTAAGGTTGACCAAGGTGTAATAAACTAATTAATCAATCGATCAATCAGTACTTGGAATGTATAAGATACTAACAATAAGTAATAGATATCTCACAATTGAGCAGCTATTGATAAGAGCTGTTGTGAGCTGTATTTCTTATCATTGATGTGTAGTCTAGCATGGTAAAGCAAAACCTCTTTGCAGGTCCATCAATATTTTTTTTGGTAATCAATGAAATACCCATTATTCATACACAGCAAATATATCGAGAAAATGGTTTTGAGTAACTTATAACACACATTTTTCAAAATAAGAGCAGAGTGAGTAGTGAGTAGTATGCAGTAATTTTAATTGTTGCCTAAATAGAAAACAGGTAATCGATTGATCTAATAATCTATGCATATTTTGCCTGAGTTATTTACACTAGTTGTTTGAGAAGTAATTACTTAAAATTATCCATCATAGTTGATCGCAATAGATTGGAAGATTTATTTTCAAATCCCACTCACCGCTAATAATTCTATCCAGGAGGATGGTGATGTAATGAGTGGATCAGTAATTCTATCTGGAACAAGAGCACAGATTCAAAAACTTCGAGAATATGGAGATGGTAAAGTTACGATACGCCAAGTTGATGCCATTTTTAGCGAGATTCTCACACCGGGCACTGCTGCGTTTACAGAGGCTCTCACATTGATTGGACACATATGCCTGACTATTCATCAATATGTATGAACTTTGCTTTTTTTTAATCCGTTTCATAATTTTCAGTCACAGTACATAAGGTAGAAAAATGTTGACGGAATAAATAATGAAATAAATTAGGTTTATATCTGAATGCAGATAACTCCAATACAGAGTATATTCTTCATCGCGTAATCATAAATCAACATTCCGCAGAAAGGAATCTTGATGGCACTGTGCATTACTATAGTCACACTGATGTGGATCAGATATGTTAATTGGAGTACTGGTAAAGTGATCGTTGTCTTCTTGGCAGCTGTTTTGCTTGCAAGTTTTCTCATGATCTGGTCACAGCTAATTAAGGTATAGTGTTTTGAGTTGAGAAACACTTTTACAACTATTCATTACATCAGGCAGTTTTTCATTCAAATTTATGCTTATAATATTTTTCATCACAGGATAGAGAACTTGAACTGCTGACAATGGCCAGAAAATTCGAAAAACCTCCTGTCCAATGTAATCCAGAAAAAATGTATTTCTGGGATATACTACTCACTTATCTCAAAAGCAAGTGACAGTTCATCTGATCATCATGCCAATTTCTTGCTAATGTATTACTCTAAACCAAATTTGATGAATTTTCAGACAAGGATGAATGCTTAGAATATTACAAGGCGATAGAATCAAATGCATTTCTGGAAGTGACTCCGCTGGATGCATTGGTTGAAGTCTTCGATAGGCTCATACTACACCCGGCATCACGCTGTGGAACGGTATTTGGTGGCTTTGTAGAAAATGCAACTAGTGAGTTATAAAGAAGTTGTTCTCCTTCTTCTCATGACCTGAAATGCAATGTAAACGGTAGAATATCTACTTTCTTGCAGAGAATCTGTGGTTTCCAATGAACTGGATTGTTACTATTGTACTGTATATCATGATCCCTGCAATTGTATTGATGCTAGCGCTTTCTGCAACTGGTGGTCAGCTGGGTGTTGCTTTTGGCCCATTCTTCAAATTCTTCATAGGAAGACAACAGACTCAAGACACACCACATTTACAGTATGAAGATACTACAGCTATAGGGGGAGTTCAAAAAGTACAAAGAAAAATACAGATGAATCAGTTGCAACAACAGGCTTCTCCAAATGTTGAACGGAGGGAACCAATCACAGTCATCCTCAAGGTACTAGCTTATCTTATTATCAGTTCTAAGATACTCAAACGTTTTGTTGGGAATGAAAATAGCAATGTTGTTTTCATCTTTGGGTAGCTTGAATCTAGCAATGGAGCTGGACAATCAACTGCAAGCATAGTTACTCTCCCAACGAAAAATAATTGCTTAGCAATAGGAGCTGGAGATTCGCAGGCTCAAAAACAAGAAGTAAAACAGGAGGTCTGTACTACCTTTCATGAAAACTGCTGTTGTGGGGAATTTAAGAGTTCGAATATACGGCCCGTAAAAAGAGCTGAAGATGGAGGAAATGATACAGCGAGTAAGAGTGAAAGCTGCAAAGAAAAGGGAGATGGCGATGGCTGAATAACACTTATTGCCTGTTGAGGTATTCAGTATCAACTAATACTATTGACTTGCTAATATTCGACATGATAAAAATCACGTGACATATTACTACCTGTCATAAAGTTTATGTGTATCGATGTCCTGAAATATCCGGATATTTTTATCTGTGTGTTACTAATTTCAATGTATAGAATGCATGCGAAGAAACAAATGCATGAATGTATTTCTTATTGATTTCGTTAGCAAGAAGTTATTGTCATTCCCAGGCAAATTCATGTTGGCTGCCAGTTTTGCTCTAAAGCGAAAGTGAAGTTACCAATAAACATCATTGTCAAGCCTGCGGAGAAAGAATTCCGTAAATTTCATCTCGCAAAAATGAACAAAAACGTTGAAATGACATGCTGTTTCAAATTCACCATGCTGTGATTATTATTTCGGTGCCTGATCATTCCATATCAAAATGAGGGCTTGTAAGATTCTCGAACTAAAGTTCATGATTTTCGCAAAAAGTTGACCCTTATCAGTGTGAATTTACATACATTTTGTTTTTATGCTCTCGATGTCACTGATGATGTTGATTCTTTATAATTAATTTCTGCTACTAACAATGAGCAATATGTACACATAATGAGAATTTTTCAATTCAGATCTGTTGAAATCACTTTATATGCACTTACAATGGTGTTATTGCATATTTTAGTTTCTCTGATGTATATTTTGAAATATTATTAGATCGTTCTTTGCTAAAACTTCCTGAAAGATTATTTCAAGTGCTAGTACATACCGATACTCTAAGCTGTGAACTACCAAGGACCATCCTTGGCTTTCTTGTTCAACACTTTTCTAAATTTAAAATATTTTCGTAAACCACTTATTCGAATCATGCTTCCACTCAGGGTGCAGGGCAGAGTTTCAAGGGCGCTTTTTTCCCTTTTTCTTCTGTCACCAGTGGTTCTAGTAATCCTGATATGGCCCATTCTCATAACTCCAATGCCGAGTATATTATTTCACCTTTTTCTTTCATAATTTGAGTGATCTGTCCATGACTCGTGCTTCCAGAACGATGTGAATCGTTTGTTTCCTTCTCTCTTGTGTTTAATTATTTTTGACGACGTAGCTCGTTGGATGATGCCTTCATTATTTTAGGTAGATAAATTCTGAATAATTTGAGTATTGTTTGCTTTATTGGGTCCGATTTTGTGGCCTAGCCATATCAATAAAGAATTTTATTTTGGATTGGCCGATACATACCTTATCTTTGACGGTATTTGTTTCTTTTGAAGCTTTTAGTATCAATTTCGAATTACAGATGTTGCGTGGTCCTGTATACTATGGAAATGAATTGACATAGCACAGTAATTTTATAATTCTTATATATTGTGGTTCTCTGGTCAAGTGCCTTTATTGGTGTATAGTTGTTATGGGGATATACCAATAATTGGAATCTATTCGATGCCACAATCGATTTAAAGAACGGTAAATGACAAATTTTTTCTTTTCACTTTCATAAGAATTACAAAGAATAAGCATATGCTTGACAAGATTCTACATCTCAGGAGGTATTGGATCCGAACAAACAGCAGTTCAAACTCGAATAATTTACACACGTGCATCTATTGTGATTTTCTTAACTCCACTAATTCCAATTTAGCTAAACAACTACTCGTGCTTTAATCTGACCGTGAAGCACCTTATATTTGAGTACGTTTACACTTGCAAAAAAGTAATATTTGTACAAATGGAATATTATTTAATAAAGTTTATCAATATTTTTGTACACACCTGATTCGTTATACCCTACATCGATCGGATAAACGATGCAATTGCAAAACAAATAAAACATAATACCGGTATGATTACGTCGGTCTTTAATTTAATAAACCAAAAATGAAAGTTGTTTCGGAACGATATGTTGTTTCAAATTCAACGACTGGTACCGTACGGTTTTACCGTTCTCATATGAAGTTCGTCCAAGAAATCGTCCTTTGAACAATATAGTTACTGAATGGCCCTCGGATTCTAGAATGACTCCCTCGCGCATGGGTGTGAGACAAAATTTTCGAATGACAGGATAATTTGCATGTTGATATTTTCCTTACCATAATGTGGTTATGCAGATCCAACGCCTTTGGGACCGGCGTGCAAAGATTAAAGTTATAATTCACAAAATACAGGGTGTTAATAAATAATTTTGCCACAATCGAGGGGGTGCTGAAGTGCACTTCAACTAAGATGAGCAATTCGTGTCCTAAAACGTCGCGGTCTGCACTACAGGGCATCGAAGGTCGCAGGTTAATTCCAGGGTTGTCTGGTCGCTAGTAATTATAGCGATTATCTGTATTAATAAAAAACTCGGAGATCGGTAAATAACATACAAAACAAATGGACCACGACCTAAAGTCTCCGTCTTCTGAATTGTGAGCGTATTAAAGCTTCCGGGTAGGGGACGCGCGTTGGGTCGCCAATGATCAGGCGCTGACCACGCTCTTCATCTGCGACCTTCGATGACCTGTAACGCCTGAACGCGACGTCTTCGGAAATGGGTTGCTCATTTCAGATGACTTGCTTAAATGCACTTTATCCACTTCTTGAGTTTGGCACAATTATTTATTAACAGCCTGTACATTGAAGATCTTTGTCGGCGCCGAACATCTTTTTTCATAGCTTACAACTTGACAGATATGCCGAGGACGTATGCTATTGCGTGGTCCGAACTGTACATAAGCTTGCAATAATATTCGAATGAGCTATCTCTGCCCTCTCAAAAATAAATTACACGCGTCTTGAAGCAGTTCGTAGTTCAATTTATACAGTGTTCTAATGTAAGCCTCCTTTCTGTGATGATAATCTGCGTTGTTTCTACGGTGTATATCTATGTATACAAAACATAAAGGGTGAGCCATTCAAAACTCCGAGAACGAGAGAAGACTCGTGGGATCCATTCGGTTTTCTTTTCCGAGAAAAATGGGAAGAAGCTGCATGCTGAACGAATGAGGAAGTCGAGTTGAGGTCAAGGGCATACCTATATACCAAATCAAACTCCTGACAATTTCGGAGTTTGGAAAAAATCACTCTGTATACAATGTGTATTAGATATAAATACCCAAAATATATACAGCCGTACGAGGCACTACCCTCGGTTACCTTATCTCTGATTGGGTGTTGTCACTCGACAAATTAGCTGCATAAGTACGACAACTACTCCGAAACGAGCGTTGACAATAATCGTTCTTGTCTACGGGTTCTAGGATCGTTGGCCAGTCTATAGATATTGAGAAGTCTCCAGTTTTTTCTTCAAAAGATATTTAAACCTGATAACGTTTACCGGAGTTTGACGATGGTGAAAAAAAAGAAGCTATATAGCGTGCGCTGAACGCAGGTCACCCGGTTTATCGTGGAGCAGCCGAAAAAAGGGTGATTACTGAGGTGAAAATAAGTTGGGGATATGAAATAAACTTTTTTATGTACATACCAATCTACATTTCACAGAGGAAAATGAGATGAAAGCATATTGAGAGTAAAAGAAAAGAAATAAAAAATATATACATATACTCACCGTCGAACGACTAAGTTGTTTCTTACGGCAATATTTGGTGTTAAAAGAAATGAAAGTTGGATGTTCTTGCCTGTGGGTTTTAATATCGCTATTAAAGAACTTTTGCGAACGCGTTTTGGGCCGTTTAAAATGTGTACGTTGACAATTTGTTTGGGCTGCGAAATTTTATTCGCAAACAAAAATGTAATTTCAGTGATAATTCTGCGGCATTACATTTGTCATTCTGTTCGAAATCATCCCTTCTGACTTTCGGTATGATTCAATAGCTCTAAAATTTTCCTAGTCACCCTGTATACGTATACCTGCATCGTCACGCGTCCCTTACGTTCTTTATTAGGGATGTGAAAACCGAAATGACAGTGCAAAGGGTGCTGCATAGGCATTGAAAAGGGCAAACCGGAAAGCAGCGGCGATTGTACGGGTTCACCGCGGGACGAGACCCCCGGGGTTGGTGTTATACATTTATTCGTTGGTGTCGCGCTCAATTAAATTTACGGAGGTAAAAAATGATCCACCTATTGCGCATTGCCTGCAGTCGTTGTGGGAATTATACCAAGCTTTCGTTTATTCGGCGTGGAAAGGGCGGCTCTGATCAACATCTGTATCCTCCTGTATGGATAGATATCTCCATTTTTTGGATAATCGAATTAGGACCCTTTACTTCACGGACATACTCCCCACCGCGTGAACAATTGATACATTGCTCGAACAGGAATTATACAGCGTACCAGTTCCAATTTTGTTTCATTACGCGATAATGGAAACCCGACTTACATATAATGGAATTATTTAATCACATTCCGGTTGAACTTTACTTGCAAAGATCGACAGGGTTGAAAACTAAGAATTCAGACTAATTTTCTCAATTTTCTCACTCAAAGGTTTTCAGTTTCCTTGAAATTCCTTTGTTCCTTCATCACGTTTCTACGGAATTATGATATACATACATATAGGTGTAACTTTCGTTTGATATGTATGTGTTACAGCAATGGGATGGTGGATGATTTTCCTCTGCAAGTTCCTAGATTTATTTCTACATCACAAACCTGATTCTGCTGGGCCTGCTTTGTGGCCCTTCTCTACATAATGTATATTTCGCCTCTAATATACATGGTCAGGTTATTATACACGTTGTTCTCTCCAACTTCGTTTTTGATTATTCAGCTTAATGATTAACGCACAAACAAACGTAAATTAAATTTATATCCCTAATACCTGCACCTGACGTATACGTAGATAAGTATATGTATACGTAGGTGTACGAATCCATATGGTGTATTTAACACCGAACTAATCAACTACGTACAATGCCGATCTTCACTTTCCAAAATTTTATCAACTAATACTTTATTCGTTTTATCGGGACTCAGTGGGATTTACGCGATTTATTTTTTCGCAGACGTTATTATTTTTTATCTACAATATACAGGGTGTTGATATATAATTGTGCCAAACTCAAGGGGATGATAAAGTGCACTTAAACAAGTAATCCGAGATGAGCAACCCATGTTCGGAAATGTCGCGTTCAGGCGCCTCAGGGCATCGAAGGTCGCAGGTTAATCGCCTGATGGCGATTATGGTGATCGACAATTATGGTGATTATCTGTATTAATTGTAAACTTAAAATTAATTGAATACGAATTGACTCCAACCTAATGCCTTAAACTTCGTTTATGCTCTTTACCTACGATCTTCGATGCTCTGTAGCGCCTGAACGCGACATTTCCGAACATGGGTTGCTCATCTCGGATTACCTGTTTCAGTGCACTTTACTCCCAACCCCCCCGAGTTTAGCACAATTATTTATCAGCATCCTGTATAGAAATCATACATCTCTTCTCAAGAACCAGCGATTGTCGTTATTCTGAGACACCTACGCTCTACGCGGCAACATAGTTCAGCCCCAAATATTCTAGGTATGAACAGTAAAATATTTTCGACCCAAAGCCCACCTTGCTTGGAGCGTTAATTGAACAAATTTGTATATTATTAATCGTTTACTTTCGCATGCGTTGTAAATTGGTTATAGCCATGTAAAATCCTCAGTCCTTGGGAATGAACTGGTAAATGAAATAAAAAAATTAAGCAAAACAAACGACGAACAAGAAACATGACGAAACATTACGTGTTGGTAGAATAATTTAAAAACTTCGCACAGTGGAATTGCCGCAGGATATCCTGGGGCTACCGTATTATTTGTACATTTTCACTCAGGTACGAATACGTTTGTAAGGTGCGATCGTGACAGTGTCAATAATAAATGTATATATACATATAAGAAGTATACGCGTCGCGTTACGCCCACGTTGATATTTAAGTTATACGTGTATATCAAAGCCAAAAGTGTATAACCCATTCAAGTAATACTTTCGTTGTAATTAACGCGGTCGGTGGTATCTACCTGCTTAGTTCTACACCAGTAATTCCTTTAATTAAAAACACTAATTGCATTTACGGGGGATAGGGTAGGTCTATTTCACGGTTGGTTAACACTTTTGTGCGTTTTCACGGTATTGAATTCTATCTGGCGTACACCTCTCACCGAACGCTACTTTATGTTTCCTGCGGGGTCCATCATCCACTGCTGCAGCTGCTATAGGTGTGCGCGCTGCACAATCCACATACCTATGATCCACATGATATATACCCACCTATGCTGCCTTTAACGTCGCCTTTTCACCCCCCATTTTCCACATATAGAACTTGAGGAAGGCACACATGGATAGTTTTGTCGATACACCGTCGCAGTTTCGTAGTAGTAAAATTAATTGGTATCTATCGAATGACACGTCATAGTATAAGGACGTATATCGTTGGGTGTATAGCGGATGCGGGGACTCTGAGAAAATTGAGTAGCAATAGAGCAACGCCGGATAGAGTCGAGTTACCAGTAATCAAGAATATCGGGTCTATATTATGTGAGACGCGAAATGGGAGAGGGTTCGTTGTATAACGAGATATAGTGAACACCGTTTTGGTCCGGCCTATAACATAAGCTACAGATGAAGTCAGAGGATAGATATATACGTATAAAAGTTGCACGTATATGTATTGTGCAGAGATGTATTTACGAACTACGGTCGATGATTTTCTTGAACGAGTATAAAGAGTTCCGCCTGCAATGGCCGCAATTTTCCGGGTTTCTATTATAGTTAGGGTGGTATTTAGGCAATATAGTTGGGTATTTATTCTTCGCTAGTTGACGCTAAATTAACTATCGTGGCCACCATTATTTTCGGGCTTTAGATTCCGTTAAACGTTAATTGGAACGTTTGCCACGCGCATCTAACTGCACCAGCAAAGCAGACGATCGGACGTAATAAACCATAATAAACCATAAAGCTCTGGCACTGCGGGAGAATTTTATTTATTTACAACGGTCGTAAACGGATCATTAAAATTTGTTGTATTAATTGCTGGCATATCGAGGGAAAATTTTAATTAGCTCAAATTCAACGTTGTTTACGGCCCGCGTCTCTGGTACAAGCCCTGAAACTTATTTACAGGGAATACAGTACAACTATAGGTATATACAGGTACCGAGGGCTCAGGCGACTATAATACAGCATCAGCTTCTATTAGACTACCTCTGTCCAATAATACTTGGATTCTGATATCCTCGTTATCGTGCCGCCCAATAGGCAGGTGCGGTGTTTCGATTGGCCCGATAAAAAGATTCAATCTTAACTACACGATCACGAGGAACAACCTCAGAGATTTTATAATACTGATGATAATAATAAAAATAGACGTTACATTAGTTGCGTAAGATTTAAAAACCACCGAATTCAGAACTTGGGTTAAGATGCCGCTGTGTGCGATTGAGAAAATTAAGGAACAAAATTCTCTTTCTTCGAATCCTCTTGTTTCCGTAAGGACATACACATGTATCGTGTCTCAAAAGCTCAACTGGCAAAATATTTTCCTTGACCTGGTGTATCGGTCGTTTGTGAAGCGTGCATAAGGGTATTCGATTTTCTCGGCGCCGGCCAACATGATCCAGGAGAGATGAAGACATTCTATTCCCCGCCGGTGGGACGGACGCACGGTCGGGTAGATAGGGCTTTGGGCCAAGGCTAAGGGATGGTTAGCGGCATTACATGGTTCAAGTGGCGCCTAAGAGACCGCTCTGCCTTTGCTAACCGCACTGTACCGCTTTCCCTCTCCATAAGCATAGTTTACGTGTGGTTGTTTCCCGTTGTTGATGCGTCGGTCATACGCGGAGGAGGACCGAGTCCCCCAGACCATCCACGGGGTGTGGCGAGAACATTCGGTAGTTTTGTACGTGGAAAATTTACGTGCGCACTGTGTATACCGTAAGAATCTCAGGAAAGTGAACAACATAGGGAACTCATGAGCGCGAGAGAGAGCTTATGGAAGTTCCGTGAGTGCGAGACAGACAGACTGCCTGCCCCTCCGTTGCCTTCGAGTCCCCACTCCGCCAAATTGTAAACAGACTATCGCTAGAGCTGTGATAGCCTGTTTAAAGAAAATCAATAAAAAAAAGTCTGTGATATCAAGAATAATAAGTATTAATAATTGTAATTAGAATCATTAAAGATTTAAATACATTTACATTAACAAAAAATAAATTGTATTTTCATGAGAAAACCTTCATTTTGAATTGGGAACTTTTTTTAAAATTTTTTAATATTCAAAGGAACAAAGTCAATCATATTTATGCTAATGGTTTTTGTTTTATCAATTGTGAGAGAAAAACACTCTCAACCCGAACGCGCTTACTTAGATCACAGCTCTAGCGATGGTCTGTTTACAATTTGGCGGAGTGGGGACTCGAAGGCAACGGAGGGGCAGGCAGTCTGTCTGTCTCGCACTCACGGAACTTCCATAAGCTCTCTCTCGCGCTCATGAGTTCCCTATGTTGTTCACTTTCCTGAGATTCTTACGGTATAGGTACGGTGTATATATACGCACGTGGGCATATACATACCTATGTACGATCCGGGTGCGTATCCGCAGTTGTGTATGGGATCCCAGACCGCCGCGTACGACTATAGCCATCGCCGTCACGCTTGGCGGCATCTCGGAAGGCTATCAAAATAACGAACCCATCTCATCCTCTCCCAGAGTGCGTTAATCGCGGCCCGTTGCACCTGAATTCGGAGACGTAGTTTCGAGTCATACCTCCACCGGGATGAAGTGCTCACCTGAATACCGAACCGAGTGATCCCTCTGCAGGAGCATCAGCTGCCTTCGGTATGTCTGCTGCCGGCGTCTATTCAACAAAAAAACTCCCTCAATCTCCCGTGTACAAATATATGTATAGGTATACACTTATATACGTTACTCGCGTTCGCAACCCTCTGCGATCGCTCCCCCATGGCTCTGATTCGGTTTCGACCGGCTTACTTTTTCAAACTTCACTCCCGACCTGCAGCGCGTGCAGTCATGAAGAAAAAAAGAAAGAGAATGTTTAAGCCGGGCATGCTGAGATAACTTACTCCCAACCCACCAGATATAAGAGTGCAATAATATACGTGAGGAAAGTAAAATTTTCAATGGTAAAAATATACGAAAAGATCGTATGCGTTCGAGTCTCTGATTAATAGTAAGAGAACTTTCGGATGATGAGAATTTGTTCGAAAAATTTTTGGGTTCCTTATTTTTTACTGCTTCATTAAAATGCCATTATCGATGCAGATAGAAAGAAATTTATGCCGGAGGAGAAAATTACGAGTGTAGGGTTCTCCTCGAAGTACGAAAATTACGAGTTTTGTGTTCATGCAGCTGGGGGAAATGGATTTATGTAGTTTTAGATATCTTTCGCATAATACGTTATACCCTCGTTATATTTCCCTCTCCGGCGTATTTATTTTGCCTCTTTTATTTCCATAAAATTTTGTCCTCTTATCGCCCTCTTTCTTCGCAGCGAACTCATCACTCGGGCCTAATGGCGCGTAATTGCACGATACGTAACGTTCCGATTTCTCGATGCAGATACACAGGTATATCGGCGATAGATTTTCTCCGCAGGTAGGCAACATACGTATAACGTAGATGCAGGTAGGTACTCGGTGATCGACGTTTCGAGCATCAAGGATCAAAGCAAGATCTCACGAGCCGGTGGTAACTTCGCCCCTACTCATTAACCACCACAGTCAATGATGCTTCTACTTACACTATTGCTGAAATACTAACCGCATCGAGTGCACCGCCAGCTGCACTTGACCACTTGACCATTCGATGTACCGCGAACGACCTCGTCACACACGCTACCTGAGTGGTTTGCCAAGTTGATATCTCTATCGTCCAATTACCTGCTACATTGTTCGTTATCTATGCGTATGAATAATGCACTCTACTCTCCAGTCGGCTGCTTTTAAAATGCATCTTTCTCACGTGCACCATCCACGTGCACCTCGTACTCTTCATGCTCGCTACGCAATATCTGGTAAAAAATGAACGAAGTTACCTCCGACCACGTTACACCGATATAGGTATAAAAAAGCACCGCATTCGCGGCCTGCGGGGTACCCAATTATCTGAGCCCATATTCGCTGTTATTATCATGTATACATATTTTTTCATTTACGCCCATTTCAAATTTTTCATTCACTATACGTGTGGCGTATGACGGTAGGTGAGCGGATCACGACTTGTTTTTTTTCCACATGCCTATAGTATCACGTTTCGACCACTAATGATCGTCGAGTTATAGCTAAGGAATAAAAATATATACTATGCGGGGTGTTGCGCGGATAGGATTGTAAAACTATAATCATACGTAGCTCGTACTTATGTTCAGGTTGAATACAGGCTGCAGGGTTGATTCAATGGTGTTATCAATTTTGCATGGAAGATTTGCCGGCTGCGAATTTAGCAACTACATAACATCTTATAAAGGGTCGTGAAGATCGCGGTTAAGTCGGTCGCTAATGCGTTTCTCGAAATTGTCGTTGACGCTGGTTCAAATATCATAGGTATGTACGTATACATACGAATGCCGAGACGTCTGGGCGGCTTGATTTAACGGGTCATAATTTAATTTGATATTAATGACTTCGGTATAGGACGTTACGTATAATCAATCAAGTCGTAGGTTTTTCTATACGTGGAGCCCGGGGCGTTGAGGTAGTATGCCTATGTACCGGTGCGATGATACAACGTATACCACACATGTGTGAGAGTAATGTCGTGAGATTGTATATTTGCCTATCGCCATTATACCTGTATAGAGTTCGCTACTTACGTCTCAACTCTGCGATAAGTGAACAACGTTGATATAATTGGCCCTCCACTACGCTACATCACACAAATCTATTTGCTGGACGGATAACGCGCATCACACGAGTGACCCACGGAACTACGCTGATAAATGTATGCGCATACCTATTGCCGTAATAATGATTCGAGATAGACCGGCCGTTAAATCTTATCAAATCACATGAAATATTCAAATTCACGCCCCGCAGCTTAATTCGGAGAGAAAAGTGTCCATCGGATTGGACTAGAGATTATACCTATACGGTTTTTTTCTCCCCTTAAATTTGTACGATGTTCGTAATGAATTGTCGTTGATCCGTAATGAACGTACAGACGTCCGTCGAAGCTGGACGCCATCTTCGTACGATCGCTCATGTTAACAGAAACTCACGATTCCGTGCGTGAATTTTTAATGAAACACATCAGTCGGTAATTGCTGTTTGGAAGTTTGATCTGTTGGAGTTAGGTTGTGACATTGATGTAACTTCGCGTTGTAACTTGATCGCGGTCGGAAGGACGATCGCAAATATAAATTATTCCAATGCAGTCCAGCTGTTCCGGACCGCATAGGTTCGCCGATCGCACATCATAGTACAGAGTGGACTTCGAATGTATAGGAATAATGGGATAGACGGCGTGTGAATGGACGTAATTCCGGTGGGAGCTATTTGATATAATATGGAACACGTTAGGGGCGGCGCCCAGCGAAACCACCGGAACTACCGGAACCATTGGAACCAACCGCCGCGCTCCTAAATTGCCGTAAATGTCGCGGGCACACGCGAGCATCTAGTTCCCTATCTGCTTCCTCGCAAAGAAAGCACAAACACAAAAAAAAAAAAAAAAAAAAAAGACGAAAATGAATCAGAAAAACTCAATCGAAGACGAAAAAGAGCAAAGAAATTGTTCCCATATCAATGTACAAAATTCTCTGGGAGCCTCGGTGTATGTATTAACAATGAAAGATCAACGATACAAACCATATTCGATGCATTATTGACTTCATTCTATAATTCTACGGGAAAGTTTAATTCAAAAGATTCGCGTTCGCGTATTTTGATAACTTTCGTCGGGTCACGACGTGAAAGATTCAATGATACGGTGAATTTTTCGACGACAATATTTCGTCGAGATGCTGTGCATCTCGTGCAGGACCGAAGTCTACGAAAATATCGAATTTCGATGACGGGATTAGTTTCAGTCCGCGTCTTTGACTCATGGCGCTTTTCATCCGTGTGTATAGGTGTGTCTCTCTTTGACCGCAGTTTTCTTGGAACAACGCCGCGCTCCTGCAGTATCATGAATTTCTAGGAGCTCCTTATCCTTTGACCTTGCCACTCGTACGGCTCGTACCAAGGTTCGTACGGGGTTATGAAAGGAGAAAACCTTCGCTCGCAATATCCATCCACTTTTTGCCAGGTATAAAGTACGCCAAGTTAGTTCGGTTGCTGTGGTGTTTTCGCACGGCAACGTATAACCAGAAATGAAAATCGATGGAAGTTTTCCGAAAGCGGATTCCGCTGCAAAAGAAAGGGACACGCAGTAAGGCGGTCCGGTCCCATCGAAGTTGTGACTTGGGCGGGTGTAAAGATGCAGTAGTTAGGTAATAAGAAGAAAAGGCTGGGAGCCGTAAATGTACGTACATATTTGGTTGCCCACTGCCAACTGGTAGGGTGTAAAATGTTTATTGTGCGCTTTACGACTGGTTCTATATTTATTGCGGTCATTACGTATTTAATATTTATTAGTTTTATGGTGGCTGATGGCTATGGATAACTCGACATCGTTACGACGGAATAAAATATATAGGTTTCCGTCTATCCATTACAGATATCTGGTTGCCCGCGACATTTCCTGCTCAACGTTTCAATCCTCAATCACTGATTGAAAAAAGGCTTTCGAATACCTTGATATACGATACATAGCGATCTTTCGGTCGGTCTGTGGTCGAGCCGACCCAGCTCTTGGTATATGATTAAAAAAATTTTTGGAATATGATTAAAGAAACGATGAAAAAAAATTGAAAGAAAAAGCGTATGCGTTGCGGGAAAGGGATCGCTCCTGAGATATGCTAATCCGAATGACGAAGGGGATAGATTATCGTTACACGGGTAATATCTATCCAGCTAGGAGTTGCAGGTAGCCATCGGGGAACGGATCCAGTCAAGGGTCAGATGTTAGACATCCTGCGAGGTAAAGGTGTTCCTCGAATAAACCGCAACTGTATCTAGTTTCACTTCGGTGTTTGTTGCTTCAGGGTTATACGATTCCGCTGTCGGTCTAACATTACCTGATGCTAGAAAGGCCGGATCGGAGGAAATGGACGTGCATAGCAAATTATACGCGCAATGCCGAAGGCTGTACTCTCCGGATAATATTGTTTGGCCGAAAATGTAACCCTGCAACGGTTTCGAAAAAATTGAATCTGAGAAAAGAAAAGGCGCAAAAAAATTTCTAAGTCCGACAACTGCCGCGGGGCAGGTGCTGTCGGACGACTTTAGGTGTATAAAATCCGAATCCGACTGTTCGCAGGTGAGGCGAGAGTCGGTCGCTTCAGGAATGTAATTCGATAGCTGTACACCACCAACCACTCGGAGTCACCCGTTCAAAGCGTGAGTGGCGCGAAGCGAGTAGCCGAGAGATAACGTGTCGTCCACCATAAAACCGGTAATTAAGATCTCAACTGGCGTCGCACCGGGTGCTCCTTTGCCCCTCGATCCTCGTGGAGTTATATATCTTATCGAAGGATGCCGCTCAGGGGGCCGGTGTCACGCCTGTGCTATGTATATTCGTCCACGTGGACACCCGGTAGTCTTCACCGGTACGAGGAGGATTCTTACGGACCGATCTTATGCAGGAATAATGTCGTGACCGGGTCGTGTGATTCGGGAAACCATGCCCGAGGGGTAAAAACCGAAACCGGGGCTGTTGACCACTCGGCATTATCACAACCTGATTAGGCACGCGGTGCTGGACGAGTGTATTTGATCCACGAGCGATACGTTTAAGACATGACAGCTTGTCGGGATGAGCGATGGTTACAACCACCCTGTCTACGCGTCGTCGTGATCGGGGAAATCTCACGTTTCTTCTATAGTCCAGTTGCCGAGGGTGTTTTTACTCGAGTTATCCGATCGGTAGTATTTTTATACAACCGACTCGTGCGCTCAATCATATTGCCAAGGATCGGCCGTGTTGTTGTTCGAGTATAATTTGCTTAGAGGTTCTCTTTGTGATTCGGGAATAGCAGGAAGAAATAAATCGTAACGTTTTCAGGTGAAACGCATACATTTTATTAGGAATAAAATACATGGCCAGGTAAACACGTCTTTATCAAAGCTCTCCGCGTTTGAAGGTTTTTTTCAATTCTCAAAAATTAATTCTTTCCCTCTACTTGAACACCTGTGCATTTCGGAATGGGTCAAGAATCGCTAAGCGTACGAAAGGTGACAATTAAATTAAGGCTGCAATAAATCCTATCGAGATGTCCTTGATTTTTCACGTTTCATTGTCAAACCGATAAGTTGACGATAACTCGATCAATTCGATAGATAGATCAATTTAGCTTGTGAATTTGGATTCCTGAGATCTCAATATGTGAGAAAAGTAAATAGAGAGATGTTGATTTTTGACTCCGGAATCGAAAAAGATCCAAGGGGTGACGGAATTTTGTCACTTGTCAACATTCAAATATACGTTGGTTCGATAACCTACTGCTTCAGAGTCACCTTGAAGACTTATTTCGAGGTTTCGATTGGTCATCGACCTTTCACAACAGGAAGACATGAATCGGTTCAGAGTAACGAATAAGTGACCGTCATTCGCACGTATTCTCCAGCTTCATTATGACGCAGTGTTGAAGTGTTACCGCGTGAGTGAAATAAAATTTTTATCAGGTTTCTAACAGTTATCGATTTGCGGTTTTACCTTTCGAAAAGAAAGGGAATATCATTGCAAAGCTTTACCTTGTCTGACCTTTTCGTTATTAAAATTCATGTGAGATTCGTTTCGGTAATTTCCAAGCCCTGTTCGACGGAATCAATTAACGTTAAGCGAATTTCACTGTTTTCCGAATCGTTTTTCTTTCTCCCCATTTGATCCTATTATCAATATTGATAAAACTGGGTCGTGTCCTTCGTAGACAACAAATATGAACATTTCAACGGTCTTCACGTATGCAGGTAGGTATGTGAAACGAAAAGATTTATCTATCCCCGGCATCGCGCTAGATGAAGAATAACGATGAATTCGAGCAAAAAAAAAAAAACCAAAAAAAAAACAGAAAAAGAATTACCTCTATTCTTGCGAAGAGTTGCTCTTCTACCCACGATGACTAACGAGCTAATCGCGTATGATGGAATCTTCATAGCTTTTGGTTGTTCGATGCATGATCCTCGGGCACATTGAGTGTGTAGTCCAATTAATCAATTCTGAGTCACCCTTGGTTGATCCGTAAGAGCCGCATTCCATCTTTCAGAATTTCTATAGTCTCTAATAAAACTGAAGCAACTCGCACGCCTACGCGTATCAAGTGAAATTTTTACCTCGATGTAATATGTAATTATTCTTGCGCTATTCTCAAAATTCTAACTAGCATTGATCGGAATAAGATACACGTTGATACTTGGAAAATATTTCGATTATGATGCAGAAGTTTCAGCAAGTTTCACGATACAAAAGACTTTGTATAATAATGTTAATTTCAAAGATTTTCATCTCGAAACTCCGCGTCGCGGTACGACCTTTGCACACTGGGCAATAAATCATCGGAGTTGTTCAATTTGAACGTATCACGGGAATCGAGATCTCGATAACTATATGAATAAAAATAGAATCAATGCTACAGTTGTTATCTCGGGTATGGATGCGAAGACTGGTGATCATTTTCCATCCATTTGTCAATTAGTTGTGGTTTCGGATGTAGCTGCATTTCCGTCTCGCGGTCACCCTCCATCTCGGTGTCTATGAGGGGTTTCAAATACCGCGAAATGGTTCGTAGAGACCCGAGACGAATATCTCTCGAGTCGAAGGCCCCACAGCGGTCTTCTAACATGGGACATCGGCTAATTAGTGGCTCTTAGATGAGACGCGCGCGCCCCTGAGGGCGTGAGAGACGGCCGGGTGAAATTCGATGTGAAACTCGTATCCTGCTGCAGGGCGAGAAGATAAACCTTGTACCTGTAGAACTGTGAGGTCCTCATCGTTTGGAAACCGACCGTCAACGTCGACGTCATTACGTAACACTATCGCTCGGATACCTAATTTTATACACGTGTGTAGGTACATACGTACAATATATTTATATATGATCGCAGATGTGTACAGAAGATGAGGATATAGCGCGCAAGCAGCTTTGGCGCGCGGTTTACGCGGAGGACGATTATACCCGCGGAGGATTCCCTGGCGTCGTAGTGCCCCGGGCGCCATCGTGCTCGCGTCATCATGTCATCGATAATTGATGTATGCGCGAACTAATGGTTGTAATTACCTGAACCTAATATCCACCGTCGAATCCCGTGCCGTGCCGCGCGGCGCACGGATATGTAAAGGATCATACGGGTATAGGTGCAGCGGCAGCTTATGCCCAAGCCAGGCCATTAACGGTCAACTATACGTATGTATACGAGATGCACACGCTGTACGTGTACGTGTACATCTACGCAGCGTATATACAAGCGCTAAAATCTTTCAAGAAATTAATGATTCTCATTGGGGGCAGCAGTCAAAGCGAGGTAATTAATAATAAGAGGTCGCTCGAGGTGAGATTGCGTCTCCGGACATGACGTGACTTCGGTGCCCGCATCCAACGACCTATCGGAATATACTATACTTGTATGTACTCGAGTTCGAGTTTCGTGATAGAAATACGAACGATATACCGCTCTTTAACGGGCTTCGCGTACGCGAACATGACCGGTGATATACTTATGATATAGATACGAGCATCGCTCTCGAAATTCCCATATTTAAATTTTCAATGATGAAGTTCCAGTGTTGAAGTTTGAGAGGAACAAAACTTGTTCGGTACGGAATCACGTTCGCATGGGTAATTCACAGTTTGCGAGTTACCGAACACTTTGGGAATTGTAGTCGATGTACGGACCTACTTGTGTATCATGTATTCTGCAGCGTACGAGACCACGCTCCGCGGAAGAACTGGTAAAAACTATTACTATTTATCTTGCAATATTATTCCGTGTATAGACGGAAAAACCATTCCCCAAGTTGATTTTATCTTCCGTTCATTCATTTCGCTGAAAACTCCGTTAGATGATCGTTGGTCAAAATTCATTTCCAACGGAAATTGTCTAATTTATTTTCTTGCCGTGTTGCAAAACGTCGAGCAATATTGCCTTACGTACAAACTTGACTTTAGAGAAATATCGGAGGGCCACGAGGAAGAAAAATAATTATGAAATTGATTTACCTCACGGTAATTAGAGGGGCCGACGAAATACTGGTTCGAGCGAATTGAAGAAGATAAATATTAAATAAAAAAAATCAAAACAACAAAATCAAATGAAGGAAAAAAAATCCGACGGAGCTACCTCGAGACCTGCCTACTTAATTTCGAATTCAATTTCCACCAATTAGATGGTAATCGAGTTTTTCGTTTTTCTAATCGAAACAGCTCTGCGGAGCGACTATACCTTGCACATGCGATTCAACGTGAAACACAAATATCCCAAATTGCCAAGCGATCACCCGCGAAGATACGTGAAAATTACAAGGGACGTTAAAATTACGCGATGAACATATATTATCAATTAGAAGTAATTACAGTTATACCCATATATACCTATGTATATACGTACCTCGTATAATGCGAAGAAATTATTTCTTCTCTACATTAGGGAAGCGATAACTTAAACGGGAGAGATGTATTCCTCCAGGTTTTACACCGGTATGTACTTTTCAGAACATTTATTTCCGACACGCAAACCTTCAATTACGAACCAACAGAACTGGCCACACGGCTCAGGGAATCGAGCGAAATACGCTTCTACTTATTTTACTCGCACATGTTATTACTTGTGAAATATTATATCATGCTTCGCTATTTCCTAATAGGGATAGACTGATTTTTCGATACGACTCCATTAGAAAAACTCGATCCGACGATCGGATATTGATATGATCTTTCACCCTAAACTATCGCAGATAAATGTGTAGTACGGAATATTTCTGATAATCGTAAATTTTTTTCTCATTTTTATTTTATCACCTAGATATGTGCACCATAGGAATATATTTGGTATAAATTTTATCCTTGAGTTTTCCCTAGGAATTGGAATATTTTTTTCATTCCCAAAACCCACGCACGGTCGGTCGTGGTCTCACAGAGCCAAAGCTTTAACTGCAGATGTTTCGGAGTGAGGAGAAATTTGTTTCGTAACACATGATGTATCGGTTGGGTATTATCATATTTCCCCACGCGCAGTAGCGAGCTAAAATCCTCGTCACGGTCAGGTATAGTATCGACGCTGATTGTGAGTTAGATCATTCATAAAATTCGTATAGACATATTTTCCGTCGGCTGAATTCAACCGCCGTAATATTGTGTCCAAAATTCACGCCGAACAATACAACTAATAGCGATGGTTAAACATGGCGCACGTAGAAAAAATAAAGACCGTATTTCATTACCGTTGCACTCCAATGAAATTTCGGCTGGGTTAAAATATTCCGAAACTAGCGAGGGCGAATGTCGTATCGTAAAAATTCGAGGCTCGAACCTTCAGATTTTTTACAGATTATTCATACGTAGCTTTGTGATCTCTGCCTGAATTCATAACTCATAAATTTATAAATAAACCAGCGAGCGTCTCTGACCGAAAATAGGAGGATGCGAAGGAGGATGATCGTTCGATAGCCACTGATCGGCTATCGGATGAATGTCTTGCGGTCTACGTGGGACACGGTATACCCGTATCGAATAAAAAGTATAATATCGGTATCGTTCCTCATCCATTCATTCTCCACCACTTATTTTGTTCATCTTTTATATCCACGAAGGTAGAGCAACCTCCACGCGGATCGCGGACGTGATCCCGTTGACGAATAACAACCGTATCGTCATACGGAAAAGTGCTACCGACGGTTCTGTATGTTCGTGAAACCTGTCCTTTTTCAATTGGAATCATAGATGCGGATCTCTCGTACGGTTACGTGATTAAAATTGCACAAAAAATTCGAGGTGTATCGCACATCGTTACAGCGTGGATGCGTGCAACGTGTCTTCCTAACGTAGGGCGGCGTCGTAAAACTACGTTGCCATTCGACTGGACTAATTGATAACGGAGCAGTTCTTTCGGCGTCTGTCTTACGGATGCTACTCGCGATAATCAGCTCAGGAGATAAACCGCCGGCGCGTTATAGCTAACAAGTCTATCGCTACGGCAGAAGCAGAAGCCCCGACCAACACCCGCTTAGCCGCCCACTGCATTTCCAATTTCCCAACGGAAACCGCGAGCAGCGTAGACTCCGTGTTTCGTCGTAAATTAACAGTAAACTCGGACGGTCAGTTCCTCCGATGTTTCGCGTTATTCCTTGAATGTATAACAGCTGCTCCATATACGTATTATATATATACGTTGTATTTCGTTCTTCCTACCGATGTGTATGATATTAGTTCAGAATTTCCACCACAATTCTACGTGTTTCGATACTGGATATTCGATATTCGAACACGGATCGTCCCCCAAAGAATTTTTCCGATCTCGCGGGGTCGTGGAAATGGTTTTTTCCATTCTTTTAGAAAAAATGGGACATCGATTGAATAATTAATTGGGTTCTTAATTATATATCAAATTCATTCGGGGGAGTCGTAATTCAGTTGATTTTTATGTTTTCTTACAGATGTGGCAGGTAGACGTATTAGGCGGGCTGGCTTCTCTCCTTGATTAGTCTCGTATAATAGAGGTATGCAAATGTATCGTGCGCCGAGAGCGTACCAGACACACGCTTATCTTGATACTGGGGTTTCAACCACATCAAAGTCACCCCTCTGAGAGCAGCCGTTTAGCCAACAATAAGCGCGAATTTTCCATTGTTCTAACCGTTACCGTACATTTCGAGAGATGGATGCGAGAGAAACTTCGGTTTTGAATACGCCGGCTCATTTCGAAATTCTTTCGCAACGTCAGATTCGCACAGAGCAAGAAACAACCGTTCAAATAACTCGAGTTGATATCAGCTACGCGTACAGCTACCGCTCGCTACCAGTCCATTTGCGCTTATATATATGCACTTCTTATAATCGGTCTACGAGACGTCGGGATAATAGCCAGCGATTATCGCATGTATATTTTGTTAAAACAGTATTTTATCGTATGAGCGATCGAAAAAATTTTCAACGACGAGCACGCTAACGCAGAGAAACAAAGCTTGCTGGATCGAAGAATTGAACAGGGAGTCGATAATACGGAGAAAGAAAGAGTTCACCCGACGCACGAAGTGACGGATCAAAAATGAATTTCAATTTGGATCGCGGCGTGGTAGAAATTTATGGCTTCAAACTATATACATATATACCTCCGGTGTTATGATAACTGTTGCGTTCTCAGCCATATAATTATTGCGATGATTAATAATTTTTCGTCGGTGCAAAATTTAACCCCTTCTAGTTTCAGATTGCCCGTCGTCGTTGTTCCCCCGCCAATCGGGCGTAGTTATTTCTTGAAGTAATTAATTAAAGTCGCATTAGTTGAATTTCTCGGCAACCCTCTCGGGGGTCGGGGACTAATTCATCCCCACGTCGTCTGGCAGGCTTATCCGACGAGTTGGGGTCCTCAGGGGGCGTAGCTCGGTGATGTTGTTATTGAATTATTCGGAGCCTCAGTTTTCCGTACGAGGGATCAAGGAGGCGGCCAACCTTCAGCCTAGTGCTACTACAGCCTACAGATGGGGGAGGCGTGACGCGCTTCCGCTACTTATAATTCCTTTTCGTGTCCTCGCATTCGACGACGTTGGATTCCTCCGGCTCTCGCAAAATCCGGGGATTTCCCTCGTAAATCATGATATGATTACGATACATCCCATACCACGTTACACGTATACATACGCCGTTTCGGGGGGTTGACGGTGTCCTCGGGAGAAAGATGTGAGCGCGGACAGGCAGCTGATCTAATACCAATCGGTAACAAATCGACGTATTCCCGTAAAGTGAAAAATTTTGCATCCTTTTGCCCGGCTATAAATTTGCTTTCCACTACGAGCTGGGGCTTCTCCTCTTTAGACTCTACGCTTCTTTACCTCCCGATTTACGATCGATGGAATCCCTCGATTTACCCGAGCGCAGTGCGGGAACAGCGAAGAGTCGGAGGTCGTAAAATTTTCGATCAAAAGAAACTTCGCTTTTACAACGTAGCCCCGCACGTATACGTACGTATGTATACGTACGTATACGTACGTCGCCCAGTGCATCGCTGCACCGTGCTATAACGGAACAAATTTGCAGTAGTACCTCGTTAGCGGCGCGGGTAATTCCCGGGGTGGTTTTGCGTCAACGAATCGAGGGGTGGTTTAGCTCAACTATCCAACTGCAGCGAGTCTAGGATATGGGCGACATAACACGTCACACACGCGACACCGCGTGTCTGCGCTAACGCCCTTGGGATTATAGATCGGATGCCAGTGGGAGACAACGATTTCTCGTTAATAACAATTGCGCTCGTTCAAAGTAGGCAGTTTATCGATCGCTATCCTCCGCAGCTGTGTTTTTCGGAGGTATTCATATGAAATACAGTTCCGTAGAGGTACGGTACGAGGTACGCATATGTACGGCTATTAGAATCCGACATCTTTATTCCGTAACGGAGTTTGTTCGGATCCAGGTCATGCACTCGGAAAATGATCCGATCTTGAGCCGCTGAGTTTCGATCGGAAGTTCGAGAACTCAATGTGACGGTTCGTTGCATAAATATTTATCGTTCGTGGGTACCGTGCTTTTATAGTCATCGCAGATCACGCTTCGCTCGGAAAACTCACGACTCCGGGGACAACGCTTGAACGCCTTCCTCGCCTCGAACGGTCCGCGCAAGGATGGGAATTTTGCATTAAGCACAGATGGTACTGTTAGTTTTGTGCGGGCGTTCTCGCCGCGGTGCTTTCGAAGTGAAAGCGTTCGCACACCTTACGTACCCCTCTTTACTTCCACTCTCTAAGCTCAACTATAAAATCAATCGATACTCCTCGGAAGACAGATTGCGCGGAAATACAAACATCCCAGTTTTAACGATAAAATTTGATCAGCGGGATTGTCGAGAGTCGCGAGTCTTCGTTGATCGCGAATTCGTACGCCAGGTCGTTGAATTTTTGTCGATGAAAAAAATGGAGAAAATATAGGACCTCCGTGGAAAACCCCTCGACCGATTGTGGAGAGGCGTAAAAGTCTGACCGGTTTCGTTCGTCGATATAAGAATCGAAAGAGATTATCTCAGCTCGACGTTCCGAGATTTTTTTTTGTCGGGAAGTCGAGTCGAGCAATTGATGTTAGGGCGTAGGCTGAGCTTCTTATTTCATTATTTATCCGTAACCCGTACGGATTTTCAGAAACCACGCTCCGCGTTCGACGTGTATTGAATGTAATGGATACATCGATAACGCGTCAGGAACATCTGCGGAGGCTCCAGTATTTCCCGAACAATTCAAGACCCGAAGAATCATCCGATTCACTCGTAGCTTCTGCGTTTACGCTCGAAACGATCACTCTTGAGAGCGCAATATATATCCCGTCGAATAAAAAGAGAGACGCAACGACACCCGTTCGATATACGTGATAAATATACAGCTGCGCGCGTACAACTACGAACTCGTGGCGACGTTCCCACAAGGATGGAAATAGGGCGAGCGAGTGAGAGCGCATAAACTTAATAACCAAACTATCAGATTAGGTGGTTATAAATGAGCTTAGGTAAGGTCGGGTTATTACGTAGAACCGATTATACCGGTTGGGATTAGCTCAATTTTGATTGCTACACATCGATAGAAAGAAGTGCGTTCTACCTGTCCTGTTGGATAAGCGTGAACGATCTTATTTTAAAAATCAGTCGCGCATATACCGTAAGTGATTTGGCGATATTTTCATCGGTACAGGATGGCTCTTCGGAGTCAAGTGGGAAACTTGGCGATCTTTCATCCACCGATGGATTTTCGTCGGTACGAGGTGCACGCGGCGCGTTAACGTCGTGTAATTGCTGTTCGAGGTGCGGGGTACGCGTCAGCGAAACCCCCAGTGGTTCGCGTTATTGCCTTCGTTGGTAAGAATAGCTGCCGTTCATGGTTCCGGCGAGCGGTGACTCCCCATACACTTGGTCTGTGAACAAAGCAGATGGAAATCCTTAACAGTTATTGGCTGGTGGTTCGCCGAGCACCGCACAACGTCTGTATAGCTGGCGTAAAAGGGCGGCCGTTGTAATTTATCGGGGGTCGTGTTTGGGGAGACGTTGCTTTCAATTAGGTAATTGAAACCGCTAGAACATGAATGGTCTTTCGTGCAGGCTCATCCGAAGCTGCGGCCACTTCGTCCGACGGCGGAATGCAACCGTAGATCCGAGTTCTTGAAGTTCGCTTTGCATTGACCGACTACGGAGACTCCACGGTATACATATATACCCGAGTACCCATACGTTTTGAAAGTTTGAACGTGGAACTAAAATCCCAATAATTGATCCGACGCAAACGTCGCCGGTTGATCCCTCACGTGCTACGTACGGTTACCGAATTTCGTCTGTGTGCAGTGTACACGGAACTTAACGAGCTCCGTGATCCGTAGAGAAATTCAATTTTGCTCGCTGCTTTCGCGAATCGGGGTCGCGTACGTATTACCGTAGGTTTCGGCTGGTCGTAACTCAGTGGACGATGCATCACGCCTCGCCTTAATTCCCGGACAAAATAAGTCTACCAACAACGGAACCCGCCGAGAACCAGCCCTCGGTAACCACGACCTCACCTCTCACCCAGCGTAACCGGGATGGTTCAATCGGCGCGCGCGCGCGCGCGTATGCTAACGAAGACACACTATCTCGCGTAATTGCATTCAAGTTTGAGATAGCGCGTTACTACCTCTCTCTCCCATCCTACGAGTCCGGGGGAGGTAAGAAGATCTCGAGAAGCGATACACAAAATGGAAAATTCCGAGAGGGTTCTCATTTTTCAATTTCAATCTCTTAACCCCCTTCCGTAACGTTCGATTTGCGAATACGCAATTAACAGGGATCCCTCAATGAGTTGCTGTGAGTCGTCGAAAGCAACGACGGTAACATGTGCGTGCCACTGAGCTTTCTTTTCGTTTCACGTCTGGCCCGCTGGTTGAACATATCTGAACTTGTAGGAATCAATTTTGTTTTTTTTTTTTTTTTCATCATCGGAGAAAGAAGTTGTTAGTCCGCAGTTGCGGTAAGTCTACGAAGCCGTATTAATAGGAGAACAGAGGGCAGACTGGATTCAGTGTTTCGCTGCGAGAGGCAAAATTACTTGTAGTATGTATATATCAGATATACGTATAAAGTTCAATATATATTTACCGCTGAGATATTCGGGAGAGAAATTGTCGAGGAAAACTACGTATATCTCTAGGAACGCTGACAAGTCGGAAATGGTTCGGTGATGAGATCCAACACAAACAATCGAGAGCTGATACCGAAGCGATATACATGTATGTACCGGTGCGTTTCACAGCGGCAGGAACGATAGCATCAGCGAACTACCGGAGCTCTTCGTTTTTCATCACGAATCGAGAGACAACAGAGGGGAAGAGCGAGGGTTGCTACATAAGAACCGAGGGACCGAAGGAGAAGCTTCTGTCATTTTCCTGGATATTAAATATTAATCCCACGAAATGACTAGCGCACCGCGGCAATCTTTCGCCCAGGTTTACCACTAGGTACCGTTCCGCCCGCCCCCGTACCGCCTCGTTCGTCCTTGCAGTCTCATTCGTATACCTTGCAATCTCCGTCTCCGACCAACCACGTCCCCGGCAGTAGTCATCGTTCCCACAACCACGTTCCATACCGCTCTTCTTCTCTAAGCAATGAGAAGTAATCTAGGTGCTGGATTAACCGGGGCTCAAGATGTCAGTTGGGATTTACCGTGCGAGGACCACGCGCTTGCGTCTCCCGGCGAGACGGCCCCACATGCTGGGGGGAAAATTCACCCGCAAAAAGACACCCGACCTATCTCCGTGGGACGGCGGTATTCCGGAGAGCAATCGCCTGCCGCTGGCTCATTATAAGTATTGGGGGTGCGTCGGGCTCCGATACTTCGCCCTTTAACCTTTTCGCTGTTTTCTCATCAGCTGCGGCCCCGGATGTATGACGATGAATTACGCGAGACCTCCACCGCGCCCGGTGGTGAAAATTTTACCAATCGTTTTAATTAATTTCCCGCGTCGATTGAGCTCTCGTCGCTCTACAATATAGCGCCTGCACTAAACGCGTCCCCGTTCACTAGTTTTTCTTGATATACATACCTAGATTTTCCCAACTCTTCATATTTTTCAGAGGACAATTTTTAAGGTCACATAATTAAAACATACCGCATACCTGTTATACACTCGTACTTGCCCCAGTCAAAGCTATGTGTGTATATATATATATATATATATATATATATATATACTTTACGTCTCGAGGTAACCGCGGAGAAATCACGCTCCTCGTTGCTCCTAATTGGTCCGTACTGCGTCAAAGCCTGCGTTCGAGGCATCTGGACGAACCTCCAAGTTCACTTAACCCAGATTTTCACTTCTCTTTTTTTCCAGGCATTGAATAGCGCTGGATCAACCCGTCCCACCCCTTTCTGCTCGGCGAGGTAAGTTGAATTAGTTTACCATTATACTATAAATGATTGAATTCCACTGTTTGTTTTGGTGAAACGATTCAACGGAACCCTCGACCGATCGTCTTCGTATTTCCTACCGGCGATGATATTTCTCAATTCAATGTCTCCGTTAAATCGCGCTACGGGTTTAAGTTCGTAAAATTTTTCGAAATCATTGAAAACGATCAACCGCGTTTCCGATCGCGAATCGCAATTCGCAGCGTATAAATTGAATCAAGTTTTCGGCCTTCATTTCGACAATTTTTTTTTTTTCTTTTCTCTTCTCTCCAATCTCCCCTATGGATAGAAGGGAACAATGTAATCGAGATGTTTGCACCGCCCTGCGGCTGCTCCAGAGTTTCGGGGGGGGGGGGGGGGGGGGGGGGGGGTAATAATTCAGGACCTTCGCTGAGAACGAAAGTATCTCTTCCGATACACCAATAATTCCCCGCAGTTTATTTCACGCGCCCTGGAGACTCGTTGGATGGTAGGTGCGTGCAACGTGGCGTCAGTTTCGTGCGTGGGTTTTCCTCGGTTGAGCCGATCGCCTGCAGGAAATTTCTCACACAGCACCCGTTTCCCTCGATCATGTTGTTGCAGCGGTTCTGGGGCTCGGTACGTTTAGAAAAATGGGGTGCTCCTCCGCATACGGACAGCTTCGGTCGCGCTCAGACTCGGTGAACCCTCCGGACGCGCCGGAGACTCCATAATCGCAGTCGTCACGGCACGCGCGCTACGTACACATTCGCACGCGTCTAACGGCCGTAGTTCAACGTATACGTACGTACGTACGTACGTACAGACGCGGGTTGAATCTCTGAGCTTACGTTGATATCGTACCGGAGCACTCGAGGCGTGGGCGTGCTTTTCGAGGACATCCATCTCTACCGCCCTTCGGCGAGGATTCTTGCCAGGGGGAAAAAGTGATATAAGGTCCGCAGTTGGAGGAGTTCGAAACCGTTCGCGTTCCCTCGATCAGCAGCTTTTTTATAAGGTACCGGAGCATTCGTCAAATAACATAGATACCTACCCACCTGCTACCTGGGGGTGGTAGAACGTTATCATCGGCAACTTGTTTACGAGGGACATTTTTTTTCTTTTCGATTTTCGATGAGGCTGCCTACGAATCGCCCTGTAATTTTAGGGTAATACTTTTCGATATCGCGTCAGCAGTCCCAATTTAAATTGGTTAACACGTTCCGCATATTGCTGACTAAACCGTAGGTAACATAGGATATTATGTATTGGTTATTATCCGGTATAATGTAGAATGTAAATTGTGCCGAGTAATATGCAGATTGCATAGCGCTGTTTAATGTCTGGAGAACGGGGTTGAAAAATACGTTTGTTAACGTATTCTACGTGATATCAATTTTTATCTTCGCTAATGCTTGTTCATTTGATATAACGATGGGAGATAACGGCGATCGAATCAGTAGTAAAAGAAGAGATTATACGATAATCATATCGATCGCGATTAATTGTAAAACTAATACGAATAACAATATACAAGTAATTAAGATTATGTGACATTTTGAAGTTCGTCAAACATGACTATTGCGTTAATGTTCCACCGGCTTCTGTGCTATATCTCAAAATATTTTGCGATCAACTATGTCAACGACTTCCGCAAAAACCCGTTTTAAGTTCGGGAGGCATCCTCAGGTCATTCACTACGTACATCGAAGGTGAGGCTGACTTTGCCCGTCTTCGCTCCAACTGGTAGCGAATCAAAAGCAGAAAGATGACGGTAGCGGCGACTAAAATTAAAGCCAATCCAAGACCCATGTACCAATGTCCGATAGTTTTTCTCGAATGAGATAGAATTATCACCGGTTCCAAAACTTCGATGGTGGTCGAAACCTCTGCCGAAGATGCGGTGAGGCTCGCGATGCAGGTCCAATTTCCGGTGTCGTAATTTCTCGTCACAGCTGTAAATCGTAAATGTCTCGGAACGTGGGTCGGAGAAGGATATGTTATTTTCTTTAAGTTTGAAAAATGCATACGGTTAATGGTCAAGGAACATCTGTCATCGGTTCGCAGTAAGCGATATTGCTTTCCTTTCCCTTCGTGGACACCGAATCCGTCCGGATGTATACAACGGCAGTATTCGATCGACTCTCCGTATCCACTGATCAGGTAGGATATCAGATGTGCTTGCTGGTTCAGCACCTCCACCTGACGTTTAGTGGGGTGCAGCAATGATTCTGTAACGTAGAAATCAAATTTTCAATATTCACCTCAACAATCAAGATATGAGACATCGAGGAATTTTCGCTCCCTTCTTTCCTCGCCCACGTTACGTCTTGATGTCACATGCGTTCATTGATTAGTACATATTTTGTATCAGCAAGTAAGCTCGATATACTTTATCACGATCGGAAAGTGAAAATATATCGCTCAAGAGTGCCTGGGTGGTACCGTGTCTCGTGCTTTATCGGTTATTGATCACCGTTAACAATATCTCTGATGGACTTATGGGTCTGGTTAGGTAATCGTTCTAAAAACTCGAAGATTATTTCTCTTCAAAATTGTAGCTTCTATCGCAGTTTGTTGCTATCATCGGACTACATGACGTACGCACAATGTCCGTAACCTTCGATTTCGATCAAAACCAAAGGCCGGTTTCATTTGCCTTCTCAGCCAGTTGTTGTAAATCTTAGCGACTAAATTTAATGATTGATGTACTCGAAATTTCTAAAAACGATGATGTGGTGCAATGCGGAGAACAGACGAACCTGTGACAATTACCGATATCCTCGTAGTGAGTTCATCACCACCAGAAATCCCCATGTTGCATCTCCATTGACCGTTGTCCGTTTCTTCAGCGGATGGAATGATGGCACCGCACTCTCCCAATGATAATCCCATACCCTTGTATCCGAGTGTCGTGGGTGAAATTACGGTCGAAGAAACGGAGTAAGATGTACCGTTCGGACTACGAAGCCAACAGTAGTCTAACTTTCCATTCGCCTTGCAACTAATCTAAAGTCGAAAGTACTAATGTATAAGTTTCAGGTTTTTTTTTATTTTTTTTTTTCTGAGAATTCGAAATTACCGTGTATTTTCGGCCCTTTGGAACGAGGATATCTGACTTGAATATTGTCGCTTGAACTTCATCGGTTTCGCCGGATGTGTGAGTACCGGGCAAACTTAAAATTGTACCGGTCAATCCGGTAGAAGTGCCAATCAGACACTTCCAGTTTCCGTAATCGTACTTGAGGTTCGGTTTGAGGATTGTTATTCCGCATTCGTGATACTCTTGGGTCAACATGCGTGACGACTGAATACCCGCGCTATAGTGGATGTAACTGTTGTAAAAGTACATGAGATCCTGTCCAAGAATTATCAATGATCCAATATGAAAGTTTCGACGACTTACCGATCGTTGCCGATTCCTTCGACGGCATTGATGATCGCTCCATCCGGTCGTATGAACTGACAGAATTCTACGCTGTATGCTCGAAAGCTGCAGAGCAGATTCACTTCACCATTGGTCATCGTCGCGATGGTAGCGTTCATTGGACGATCCTCTTAAAAAGATACGAGCAATGATTAAAATGAAAGAATCTTCATTTTTCCCGTGATGTTAAAAGTAACCAGTATACCCCATAGTTCCACATCGGTCACTTCCGTGATGGGCTGAACACTTCCTGACAGAGTGTAAGTCGCGGTCCAGCGGCCTTCGTGCTTCCTGGTAACAGTGGGAATATCAACTCGACAATTTGCGGAACTTATCGGCAGATCTTCACCGGAAGGAGTTCGTAGCCGGCACGAAGTAGCTTGGCTGGGACCGATCGTGATGGTGGCTGGTTCACCGATTTGGAGGTGGGTCACTGTTGGCTGAAATACAGTAGCTGCCGATCAAACGTGACTTAGGGAGTTCTTTCGAACGCTAAACCTCGAGTACACACCTTTTCGGAAGCACTGTTCATTTGTTGAACTTGAACGGCGAAAGTCCCAAAGAAGTTTACGTATTCTCCGATCCAGGCATCCAGTCTCCATGAGCCGGTGTGTTCCATGTTGGCTTCGACTATCACGCCACACTGACCGAATGGGCGTATGATATCGGTTTTTGGTTGGTTGCCAGGAGCTTCGAGCACGTTAAATTGGTTCCCCTAAATGGGTCAGGGTCATTGGTCATTGATCATATCCTCAATATGATTCACGAGATTTTCACTTACATTTGGTAACGTAGCTACGCAGCGCGTTATGTTTTCGTATCGATTGACCATTTGGAGAATCATGAAGTTCCCAGTGAATACCGTGATGGTTCGAGCAGGAGATACGTCCACCAGTTTAGTCTGAAATGAACATGATCGTTGAATCGGATGCATCGTATACTTTGATCGTTTACTATTTCACATGCACTTACCTGGGTAACGCGGACTAGGAAGTGGGCGACGGTGATATCGTATTCTGGTTCTTCTGTTTCAACGTTGTTTTGCGTTTCTATCGTCTCTTCGTCGTTTTCCGGTTTCTCCGTTTCGTTGGAAACGGGTGGCGGTCTTACGGTGTAGGCGTGTATAGTCCAGTTGCCATTATGAGCTATTGTAGCGGGATATATCTTCATTGAACAAGTTTTAGTAAACCCGCCCACGAAGTTTTGATTAATTTCCTGCGGTTTCTGATTCGAAAGCAGTGAGAACTGTTCTCCGGTATTCGTTTGTACGATACATTTTACCACCTTGGTCGGAGATGGCATTGGTATGTTGACGGTATCGCCGACTACGCCATTTATCTGTTTCAAATCGTCACCTGAAAGTAGAAAAATTCGTTGTCGATTGCAAAATTTCTTTTATCCTTTTGAAAAGAAAACGGATTTGATTACTCACCTGAAGCGAAGTTGCAGAAGTAGAGCGCTATGCATATCGATGCTAAAAAGATCCGTTGGATCAACATGTTTCCCGCGGCGTGATCTCAACTGCTACTGAAGTTGACCACAATTCTGTGACACATGTATAGATAATTTCTTTTATATCACGCTGATCTGCGGCGTTAATCGATGCGGCTTGCCTCGTATCGCGCTTATCTCTACGTGATGAAAAGACTTCTGTCACCTTCCATTCAAGGTGGAATTTGTTCTATGATACCGTACCACTGCATGGCTCGAACGGCCGACCTGGTATCAGATCAGTTCCAGTTCTGCATGGTTGCCGCAACTGCAGATAGCAGTAGTTTTGACTTAACATTGCAGAGAACTCGGTGTTATACTATCGGCAGAGTAATTTTCTTGAGCGGTGGGTAGGGTGCAATGACAATTTACGTTAATTTGCTGATAAGTATGCGTATGTCATTCCGTATACTGTTATGAAGCGTTCAGTTGGCAGAAGCTAAACGAGGTCTTTGTATCATCTATCGACGCCAAAGAAAACCGAAAAGCAAACCATATTTACAATTAGTCTGTCGCGTGTGACGAGGACGCGGAGTATTTCAGTAGTAGCATAAGTACGTAAGTACGTATGCCATCTTGGTGTGCGAATCAAGAGACTGTTGCTTTTGTACTTCAACTTTTCAGTGTATTCGCATTTGTTTTTTCGCTCGAGAAAACGACATAAGTATATCGAACACCGTAAGTCCTTTAGGCGCCATACGCAGACTCAAGAAGTCTGCGACTTTATCTGGGCGAGAGATTCTGCTCAACGTTTTACCACTAATGATCCCGTCAAGCAGACCTCGTCACGCCTATACCAGATTTAGATTTGGTCAAGTGGCCACAGTATTGCTCCTAGAAACATCTGCAATGTCAGACCCGGCAACACTGCTCCGTGGCATATCGTGAATATTTAAAAATTTGAGAATCTCAGTTCTACGGTTAAATATTGTTTCTGGGTTCACACCGAATCGTCCGAGATCCGTGTAGCGTGATGAGCGCAACAGAGATTTTGTTAAATGAGTGTATCTTCAACGTACGCCGATTGCTAGAACGAGGACGATCCCTATGAAATTATGGTTGTCCCGAACAAGTCAGATTTTTTTCGGTCGTTAAGTATTTCAATTTCGAATATCGAGGTCAAGGCCAGTTTTGTGTTGACAAGTGTTCACAGATTTTCACCAGGTAATATTCTCCACGATTGCAGAACGCAGCTCAACTGCAGCGTTCATGTCGGAGTTGACTCAATTGCTTGAGTGGTCTCCTTACAAAGCAGCTCAAATTTTCCTATCAGTGATGAATTCTATCATTCGGTCGTTCGTCCAAGCACATAAAGTGCGCATCGGATGCATTTAACGAAGCAAACCTGTGCAATCCACACTAACGATCTGAAAGATTATTCCTCGCTTCATTCTAAAAAGTGAATGTGGAATAGAAACCAATGCCGGTGTATAAATTGCACATATCCAGACCCCTTATGTATTCTATGCATATATCTGTGCAGTACACGCCTTATTATTGGTGTACATATAAAGTGGGCTCTCCTTCCTCCGCCCTATATAGCTACTGGAATTACATATCTACTGCACTTCGGTATATCACATGCTGTCTGTAATACCAGTTAATTATAATCCAATGATTCTACCGAGAATGGGGATTCCCGGTTTTCCGTCGTTCGGAATCAGATTGATATCCCCCGGTGTATTCGGCAAACGGAATCGACGTGGCCGCGAACTGGCCCCGTCCGCAACAAGGTTATGGTAATTGACAATCCGACTTGGAATCCCCCGTCAGACGTATCAATTACGCCCGTATGCATCGCAAACGGGGAATCTGCCTTTGATCCCCACAAACCCCCGGGTAACGCAATTGACGCCTTCGTCTAATCTTAAATGGGATTGGCGGTCCCACCCGCTCGCCGTGCAGCGCTGCTCGTTCTGCCCACAAGGGACATCGAAATGGGCTTCGGCTCGCCAAATTTCTGCTTTTTCTTTTTCTCTGTTTTTTTTTTTTTTTTTTTTTTTTCTGCCCTACCGCGCTTCCAGACCACGAGTTCACTTATACCGCCGCCGTGCTGGTAAATCCGAGGAGAACGCAATCGTGTTCTCTCCTTTGAGCAATATTAGACCAGTGTCTCAGCGTCCTCGAAACGAATCAGGGATTTTTTCTTCCAGGCAGACGGACGACCTTCAGTTTCTCAAAAACGGTTAAAAGATTGCGACAGTCCTTTCAATTTTTTTCCATTCCGCAATTCCAGTTCAATGTTAGAAGTATGCCGATTATTTGAGATTCATGCAGACAGCTTCGGAAATAACTCCGAAAAGACATTGACAATTTGGTACAGGCGGTAATAATTTCCAGCGTGTCGGTTCGCGCAATTCAATGAAACCAGGGACATACAACAATAACAACGGAGGCTGTGTAAAAGTTCCTGAAATTTCAACTGTCAGTAAACGGTTACGCAGCCGACGCGACGCGTCCATAATACCTAGCTGCGAGAATAGGTCCATGTCTGTATACCACTGTCAGCCGCAGCACCAGATCACCCCTACTACTCCCTTCGGCAAAACTGTATTATTGGCATTGTATATTGGAACCAACTTTATTCCGCAAACCATTACCCCGGCTATTTGTCGCCGTACTGACGTATACGTGCGGTATGCGTGCCTGCCTGGTCATCACCCATTAAACGAGCGCTGCGTTTATTGTACGTATATACCTACAGAACGTGTACGGGGACAGTGCAACATATGGTATGAAAGTAACGTTTCTATTATGCCTTTGACAAACGATCGGATCGTATTTGACGCAGTTAATATAAACTACGCGCGTGCTTTGTATTTATGCGGACATATATGCACTCGGTATACATCTAGCCGGGTTTATCTACCTACGTATCTCCATGCCGAGCCAGCGAAAAAGACATCAACGTTGGTCAACGTCGTTTGCGCGCTGTGTACCCTACGTATAACGAGTTAGCTGCTCTTAACGCCGTTGTAATTTTACTGCCACTATAGCGTACCGGGAACAAAATAACCCTTGTGGTCTGTGATATCGAATGTACTTTCGGTCCGTCGGTGGTATCCCTGGATCCGCCGGTTATTCTTACAATTTTCAATCCTTCGCTTCCCCCTGAGGAAATCCGAATACGGTGCTAATGTTGTCATTTCTTTCCAATTGAGGTAGCGAATTTTCATCCGTATTTCAGCGAATAATGTACGTATGTACCAAAAGTGCTTGCATGCGTGTCTTTTGTCTCGCGTGCTTTACCTTCGTAGCTGAATTTGAAGTAGGATCGTGGAATATGGGACACGAATTATAATGTTATTTAAATTTTTCGCTTTTTTTTTTTACGATCGTAAATTATTTGTAGCGACCGTCATCGACCTAACAATCGACATACATATCACAATAGCTAGTCGGGTGGGTTCGGCGAATCTGCGCGTTCAAACGGATCGAGATTACCCAACAATAGAGATTCGTCTCGGTTCATAACGAGAACGGATTTTATTATTATCTCTTATTGCCACGCGATAATGCGATTCTTCAATGTGAAGAAGAGTTCATGTTTTCTCATCGCAAATTTCTAGAGTTTCCATACAACGAAGTTACGCGATCATTCGCGCGTACCTGAGTTGATGATATGCCCGACGGAATGTTACTCTATCAATTATAAATCCTTTGTTGTCTCCGTCCATTTCGTTCCTCGTGAAACGAACGATTTCATTTTTAGTGGCAATCTAATTTTAGAATTTTCACCAGTATCGACGACGCGTGCATCCTCCATCTGATGACCTTTAAAAGCGTGCGGGGGGGGTCAACATTTTCTGTGGTTATGGCGTCAGGTGTACCCGTTGTAATTGTAAATCCACGGAAGAATAACCGTCTGTCCATATATATACTCTAGGTGCGGCGATCATCGTGATTATCGTAATTGCCTTACTCCCAATTACCTATCTATTTTTTCGCCTGACGCAACAAAGCTGCGGACTTTTCCTCGGCAATTACACGTTGTATTGGATGTACAGCCGAAACTCGGAACGAACCTCATCGCGCTCCGATCCGATAAAATAGAAGAAAAGCGAACATGTGACGGAAAAATAAACAAAATAGTAAAAAAAAAAAAAAAAAAAAAGGAGAGAAATGTATCAAATTGGCGAGTGCTGGGATTAGCGCGAGCGGGGACGAAAACGCGGGAATTTCACCCCTGCAGAAACGTGGTTCGCCGAAGGGCCGGTTCACACATGCCACCCTGATCCACCTATTGTTGTGCAAATCTAACAAAAACCGACCCTCTAATCTGGCTGGCCCACTTGAGATTTGTACATGCACCCTGCAGCCGTACAATTAATTTATCTGAAGTACTTATACCCTGCTATTGCTATTTTTTCCATTGTCCGCAGGCCGCGTTAGGCTCTCTGTATACGCTGCGATGTACGCTGCGACTCGTCCATGTATCATTCGGAGATAAGCTACTACCGCATCCGAGCGAAGCTACACGTATTGTGTATTTATTCTTGCTAGTCGGGTATAGGAAAAATAAATAGAGGCGTCAGAGAAGTGCAGTGAAAACAATCGAGCAGATGTCGAGAAAGAGGAATAAAAAAGGGATTTCTGTCTTATCGTCTCGTCTCATCGCCCTGATTTTTTTTCTTCCGTATACGATACAGTCTTTGTTGGAATATCGTATCTCGGGCAGAATATCCGTGTGTTTTTAATTCTGGTAGAGTAGATACATACGGCGATCTTCAACATCTTAACTTCCTAATGCGAGTGGATAAAATCATTGCGCGTTTATCGGTTGACGACGAGTTCACTGTATATATGTATAGGTATATGTACGTATATCTTTATGCGGTTATACGTTTAATCATCGCGACGGTGTAACGTAAAATGTGTGTGTGTGTACGTAAAATGTAAATGTGCAGTAACGGTGTCGACGACGAGTGTGGAAATACTCGGTGTCAATGTAACCGCCGCGGGACGCACGCCGTGTTACTCGAAGGGTTCGTCCCGCCGCGGCGTTGACCGTGCCAGCGATGTTAATATAGTTGCATCGTGACGAGTCCGGAGTCACGACGACTGCAACATGCGCCGGAAGGCAACTTAATTAGTTACGATCCTATATATCGTTGATCGTGACGGTGTACGCGGCCGAAGAAACTTGTGAGAAGACAACCTCTTCCTCCCTCTACGTATGATATGGTCGCATCGACGCATATCGTAACGCTACAAGGATACCTTATCCTTTTTCTTCTCAATTAAAACCTTACCACAGGCACTCGTTTGACGGACCTCCCGGCGAGGGACATGCAACGCTTTGGTCCTGGTCGCGCCCAATTCATTTATCACTCCCTGGATAATGAGCGTCGCAAATGAGATACGTGGGGGTGATGCGCGTCGAAAGAAAAGGGGGCGGCGGAAGAAGTTCAATATTTTTTTCCCCCCTCCTCGGAAATGCGGCAGACGTATCGCGAACGCGGAGGGATAAACTTTTCAATATCGAAACGAGTAGACTTCGATATTCAGTCATTGTTCTACGTTATTGTACTCGGATATTGAGGTGTGCGAACGAAGAAGGGTCGGGGGGTGCGGATTTTCTTTTGAAACTCCGATGTGCACGCGAGTGCGATAAAGGTATGCGCGTATCTATTCGAACGGAGGTAGTCTACCGGTAGAGCGGGAGAGAGGAAGATAAAAAATAGCATTAAATCGACCTAGAGCGCGGAAAAGGAAATCGGAATTTTGAAATCAAAGGAAAATGGCCGCCAGTAAAACCCCGGGGCGAGGGAGCCAAATTTAAAAGAATGACTCCTGCCATTTGTCGCTCCTTCAACGCGAACAAAGCCCTTTGAATCCTTCCAAAGTCGTTTGGACCTCGCCTGTTCCGTACATTTTATCGCTGGATACAATTGATGGCACGTTTTAGAAGTAACAAAAAAATAAAGCAAAATGGTCCCGAAGTTTCCACGAGGCGCCTACCTCGCCTAAGCTCATAAAACGCCACCGTACTTTCTCCCTTCTTTCTCCCCGTACCTTGGATGGAAGTGAAACGCGGCAAAATCGATACCTTAAACTCGAACATATAGGATTCCTGATTTCATGAGCATAAAATACCGATTCTTAACCATTTGAGTACAAAATGAACAATCGCACGTTCATATAGGTTCCTCATATGATACCCACATATGTATAGATCCAACACGTAAACCAAAACAATGAAATGAAAAAATCGGCTTTTATTTCAGCAGGTATTCTCGAATGCCGTGCTTTTTGTAAAAAATAAATGATTCGGAAATCGCCTGTTCCCCGCGACGCCGTACTATCGTCTGAAATTTTTCTGCGTGTCTGTCTTGCAGGTTTTCGAAATACTTGATGTGGGCGTTTAACGTGAGCCACCCGGTATAATTGGGAAGATGGTACACGAGTGCATATTGATTATCATACTCACAGTGCAGTAGCTTCCGGCGAGTTATTATATAAAATAAAATGGATGCTACAGGGTGAAATGGCTCGACTTTAAACTGCAGCTTCTGATCGTACAGCTCGTGAAGGTGCGTCGAGTATTATATTGATGTGAGACGGCTCAAGTGACTCTATTTTAATATGGAAACTGCAGGGAGCTCATATGGGCGACTCTCTCTGTCGTTCTGTAAAAAGAGAAATCATAGTAATAATTAAATTGGAGCTGAATTCATATGACTTTTGCCGCAGGTTCAATCAAGTTTCAATATCCCTCCATCAGGACTGTTTTATACTGTTAATATAAAATTTATGGCGACAGAACATGGTTACATTCTCGAAACGTCTTCAGTCGTATTCCGAGCATCTTCGTGTAAGGACAAACTTTTCGATGTGTCCTCTTTGAAGTTTGGAGTACGTACTTCATTCGTCCGAAGATGTTTTTCATTCTTGGCACGACGCCCGCACCCATCGCACCCACGAAGACGCGACGCCCTTGAAACGGGTGTTTGCTTTTCGGGTATATAGAATTCGGTTGTCGATAATTAAGGACTGATAAGGGTAATCATTTCCTCTGTAAGGCCAGCTCCGCGACTGTAAGGGCTGTCGATACGCGAGGACAATGATCGCCTGTATACGTTCGCTCTGGTTACAATCTGTCGGATTCTGAGCAATCAATAACAATTAGTCACCTAAAATAACGGGCAATTAGTGGTCAGGGATTAAAGGCATCAAACTAAGCTCGCCAAGCGCAATTTCTAGTTATAGGTTACCAAGGGTGCGACTCTGGTATTATTTTAATTGTTACTAGTTATACCCTGGGTTGTGGCACTTAATTGCTACGTTTCTACAACCACTCAAGACATACGCCAGGCCGGGTTCTCGTCACATATCCAAGGCGACTCGCCTTCGGTTCGACGCACCACTACCGATTCGACGGAGGAAGAAGAAAAGGTACGAACAAAAGAATCCCTTGACCTTTCGAGTGCTTCGAGTGAAGCTGAACCCCCAAAAACGAGGAAGGAAATTTATACGCGGTGTGGTTGTCTCGCGGTTCACGTTACACGAAATTTGCTATTACGTGCGTGCGGGTGAATTTTTTCGTGCTCGTGGTCCGATGCTTTCGGTTTATGGAGCCTTGTGAAAATTAACACTCGACCTCTGGATTAGTGTACTCGTCGATGCCGGATCATTTCGCTTGTCGTAATTTTCTTCGTTTCCCAACCATAAGCGTTTCCACGCACTGTTTGGTCCGGTTGCGGCATTCGGTAGAAATATACATAGTGATAATGAGGGGGAAAACCGAGGTCCGGGATTTTTGCCTCTGGCTTACGAAAAACAACAAAGCCCCCAATAGCGAACCGGTGCTGTACTACAAAAGACTTGCTCAGCGTTTTGCCTGTTGCACGCCTCGCCGACGCGTTTCGTCAGCATTTTTCCCGTCCAATTATTCGTAATTATAGAGCTGAGCTAGGGCTGTTGTGATAATTGGTACTAATTGTTAACGGAAAACGAACGCCACGAACCGTCAAGGGGTGCGGTGTAGGTGGAACACGAGTCAAGACCGACGCAGATCACCGTTCGCTTTACAACACCCCCGCGATTAAGGGACGGAATTCATAATCGACTTCCAATCGAGTGCCCCCTACTTTCTCATAAATTCACCTAACTAATTGCTAGAAAATCGTATTTTTAATCCAGGTATGTATTCAAATTCCTCCATGTCACCCTTCGGCTACATGAACTATAGATTCTTCATAAGTGTAACGCTGTATCTTCTTTCGAACGTCAGATGAGATGTCCATTGAACGTCCTATTTTCTCATTACGCTTCGATAATTATACACGCGCAGGTGATGCGAACCTCAATAATCGAAACGATCTTAGAACGGTCTCAATCGATCCGCTGCTGCGCCCAATTGATAAACATAAAGTTCATCGAAGAGGTTTTTTTCTCCAAAGTTTTCGTTTAATCTTTCGCGGCCGTACGACTTCATACAAGATCACTTCCCTTGGAACTGTTCTCTCTCATCTCCCGACGGACCGAAACTGCAGGCTGCAGAGTATCCGACCGGACGTTTCGTACATCAGTTGCGGATACCAGTTTGCTAGTAGAAATTCCTGACGCCCGCGCCGGAAGATTCCCCGGTTAACGCGGACCATCGCAATGTGATGCAGGCCCTCCGTCATCCGTAATTCGCACGATCATATTTCACGGACGTGTCTAGGTGCCTTCGGGTATTATATACGCTCTTCTTGGACAGCAGCGATTTCAATAAATTATCTAAACAATGTAGTTTCGTGAGCCCGTTGTAATAACGTGAGAAGGGCTGTTGGGTCGCGAGAGCTAAAGGTTAAACGGCAATTTGGCGATCCACCGAACCATCTGTCAAAAGAACGGAACGAACGATTTTCAGCGGCGCGCACCGGCGGTGCCCCGATGTCTTGGCGAGGTATCATATAATGATCGGCCGCGGGTCGAAGCGCCAAGGACGCGTAGTCGCTTGATCGGGGTTTGACTCTAATTGCACGAAAATTATAAGCCGGGCCCCCATGTATGAGCCCGGGATCCACGATCGGTATGTCACGGGTATTTTATTACGCGTACGTGAACGACGTTCGGACGTCTCGCGCCTTACGCCCAGCGACCGGACCGACGTTGGATTAAATCGGGCGGAAGAAAATTATCGACTAGATCCAACGGTGCTTTTCGGATGTAAGTTATGTGTTGTCCAGCCGTCGTTTATTATTGAGAACTATAGGAAGAATCGGAACTAGCCCAACGTATCAAATTCGTTCGAACTCAATTCTAAAATGCCGTTCGATTTATCACAGGTGAAAGAGGAATTCGATATCCACCCCCGAGGGGCGAGAAGCTCGGATCATTTTTCATATTCCGCCGAATCTGAACGGTAGATTCGCAACCGGTTGAAACTGTGTGCTCGTTCGTGAAATAGATACAATTATATTATGCAGATGAGAAGAATTTCACTCCTCGTCGATCTTACAGTTTTGCTCGATTTTCTAACGGCGCCGCATCGCGATGCCAGACGCCGAACGACCGATCTAAACGGGGACAATGAGCCCCGCGGGCGGTACGATGTCGCACTCCAGGGGGCGACCACTGCTATAAGGTAATAACTACCCCGTAGCAGTTTCTTCATTAGAATACTCCGAGCTCATCAAAGCTCGTAACTGTCTCAACGCGGTGGACCTCACGCGCGCCAATTCTACTATATCATAGCTAGGATTTTTAGTGCTCGGTGGACGCCGAAGGGTTGTCTGCACCGGAGGCCTATAAAACTGGTTTTTCATTCAAAGGTGCGCCGGCCGATCGGTGGACGGAATTACTCCGTTAATGAAAGTTGCTCGACGCAAAAATTGAATCAAGAACCACCACGTGACGATTTATGGCGTGTCCCACACCCGTGGATTCGGCAACGTGTGTAACGTTGTATCGCGACAGCGCGTCTTATACCCAACTCAGTTCTCGTGACAGCTTGCGTGCGTCGGTAATTGGAATAGACTACGAAATTTCAGCATCTCGAAAAAGAATTGAAACGAAGAATTATACCGAGGAATGAATCACCCCCCGGGTTCTGGATTGATGGTTACGAAGTGACCGATTATATCCCTTTCGCTTCTGAAGAATTCAAGATCTCAACGGTCGGAGTTGAAAAATTTTCGAACGAGTCCGGAGTCGGAGAGAATTGTTCTATATTATATCGTAGGTTTCTCAAGGTGTGGGACTTTCTTAGAGTATAACGCGGGATATACTTTCCCGTCCATAATAGTATGAGAGGGGGGGGGGGGGGGGGGGGGGGGAGCCCAGTGGAGAGGTGCAGTTAACCCGGTTTAGCAACCGGCGTTTAAGCATTTTATCCTAGTAATTACTTGGTCATCATCCCGACGAGGGATGCAGAAGAATATGTCTAACGTCTACCCGGTGTTTCTGTCATTTACTCCTGTCGTTATTTATGGGCTCAGAAATTATACACATAAAGGGGACTTAATAAATGGGTCGAATTAAAAAGTACTTTGGTCATGGAATTTTATTACATTTCGTTTTACGAATATAATTGTTCTCCCCGGATTATTTCCCTAATAGGTAATGGTAGGTCGTTTACCGCACTATACGCCCGTACGCTCCAATCAAAATCTAAGTTATGAGCTAATCGGATTTTAGTGAGTGGTATTGCTGCTCTTGCCGCTGCAGGTAAAGGTGCGCTCACACGAACACCGAACACAACTTCCGCCTTTGTCATTTTCATTCGGCTTCTCCGCGTTACGCGTGAGAAGTGATCTCATCGCGGATAAGGATGAGGAATCGTTTTAACGCCGGGGTGGTCCAGGTCCAGAGGATAGCTGCTTTTAACGGATTTAACACCGTTCAACCAATTCTAATCTCGTGGATTGAAATATCCCTCGCGAATCTATGTACCATGCGTTCTACCCTCGTCGGACTTTCCGGAATTTCTACGTTCACGAGCGGATTGCATCCGCAACATTCAGGGCCATAATTATGCTCGTAGACCTCGCAAATTCTATCGGTCGCATTGCGGTACGATGGTCGTTGAGCCGAATAAGCGAGAAAAACCATTGATTACCGAATCGAAAAAACTTTCGGGACGTCGAAAATTCAATCGGTTCCAACTTTTGTCAGCGGCAGTTTTACGATCGGTGTACAGTGCCGATGTCATCCGTTAAATATCACCGATGCGAGGCCCCCTCGATTCCCCAGTGAGCGCACTACAGCAGCGGGTAATCCGGAGGGGGTAAAGTGAGGAATGTCGAGCAATGTGCCGGTTATAATTAGGCGAGAACCTGCGTCGAATGTACAAAGATTCTCCTGTGTCGGTCGCGATGTTCTAATAATGGTCGCACGACATAATTGCGTCGTAATCTGCTCCGTTGAGCCCATGTCCTCTCGTTTCTCTTTCCTTCTGTCACTTTTCCGCCCGAGTTATCCATCACTCGGACATCCGTATTCGTCCTCTCCGCCGCCCAATAGCTTACCAAGGTCCTCGAGGTTATCCCGTTCCCAGAGCTACCCTGATCTCGTCGTCAGCCCTGTACGTACACCGAACGAGGTGACAATTACGGGGCTGTACAAACGTCAATCCCCCGATGTATGATTCGTTGTTTTCCAAGGGACAAGACACATCGGTCTCGATCGTAAAGTGTTAACACCTTACCCACCAAGAGAAATCTGTGATCGAGCAACTTTCAACTGCATTCCCATTTACTTGAAAAATATTCAACGAAACTAGAACGTCAAATCTCACGGCTTCGAAACTTCGTCTGTATTTGTTCTTCATGCTACCGATCGAAGATCGGGTAATTCACGGATACCATAAGCGAATTGACTCTAAGCGTCTCTCTCTTTCTCTGTCCCATAGTCGAACTGGTTTTTGCAGCTAGCTTCGCCATGATTAATCCCACAAAGTGCCACCACATAGTTATTATACTATTAACCGACGTTGCGCGGGTAGACATCTCGTGGGAATGTCACGTGAGATGAAAATGTTCGTCGCTCTTTTTCTGCCGTATAATTTTCAAACGTATATGCTGTAGGCGATAAGGGGATCTCAAATTATACCATAGAGTTCCGAGAAGAGGTTTGATCGGTTGCAAAAAAAAAACAAAAACAAAGACAAAAAAAAAAAAAAAAAACAGACCATGAACAGTCGTACCACCCAGGTATAAACATGAACGAACGCCGGTACGCCCCGATATGCCATCTTCAAAAAGGCAACGGACAACAGCCGATGAAACGGAGGTGAAAGAACGAGATGCGCAGTCGGAATATACATGAGAGTCATGAACGTCGATGGAAGAAGATGAAACGTTGACACCCACCCGACTAAGTAAAGGCATGTTCTCTACTCAACCTGACTTCACTGACAGCCGTCACTCCGGTCAAGAAAGAAAGAAGCTGCACAATAGGATTCTATCGATCGGCTCTTAACAGTTATCTTCGACTTCGAGCGAGATCCTCTCGACATAGAGGCCATTGTTTCCCAATGACTGGTCGAACACAGTAGGCTCATTATGCCACGTTTCAACTAAGATTCCCGCTGTTACTTCACCGTTCACGAATGTTTGTCTATTTATCGAGTACACGCATTATATGCGTGCATTATACACGTTCGACGTAGAAGTCCCGGTTGACTCAATCGGAACGACATCGAACCCTCGACGAGTGTTTCGTAGATCGGCGGAATATTCCGAGAATAATACCGCGGAGACACTAACAGTTGTAATAGAATTTTCTCACGAGTCTGCGTCCGCACCTAACAGTTTCCAGTATAATACAGACAGGTCGAATAGAGTTTTCGATTATCGACGTATACCGAAGCCAAACCGAGTCGGAGGGTGCACGCTGGATAAATGCGGCGAGATTACCCCCGCGGAGAACCACAGGCGGGAAGGAAAGAGTGGTCCAGAGAATTCTTCCGGATGACGTGACCGGATTGCAAGTAGATTGGTTGGGACGGTCTCTTCCGATTGCATTTCCGTACCGTTCCCTCGTCGCCCTTGGATTTTCCTTTTAGGAGAGACCCGGCAGTTTGTTCGCTTTTACCGCGGGAGGTTCTTCGCTCTGGAGATAAGCAAGAGCTGGTTGTCACTCTTTGAAGGTCTTTTAACGTATGAAAAGCTGCGGTCGTTCTACTCGCGCCTCGTCTGACGACTGATTCCCTTTGTCGCGGTCGGTCCATCATCTTTTCTCTACGCCTAAGGTGAGTGCACCGAGGACGGAATAAAAAAATAGACGGAAAGAAATTAGAAGAAGAAGAAGAGGAATGTATACATTCCCTTCGTGTGTGTGTCACGTGCTCTTTACGACACCGACCTAGTTCACGATGCGATTGTGAACTCGCCCGCCGATGACTACGACGCGGACTCGAACGGAGCTGGTCGAATGACTGGCGTTTTGTCCGCCGACCATGCAGCGTAGCCGCAAAGCTGTTGGTTCCATCGGTGGTTGTGTTGCAACGAATGGACCGGCGATTAATTTACCGAGATAAAACCCAATTAGTTTCACGTGTCATTTGCCACAATTAGTACCAGCCTTTAATTGCGGCATTACCTTTTATTTCCGGATCTCCGACTCGCACTCTCACCCTTTCCCTCGCTCGAAGATCCATTCTCACCTCGACCGTCTTGTGCCGCTCGGATGCCGCGCGAACGTTGTACGGATGCATGTACGTACGTGGTACGAACGCGGAATACGCGTGATAACCCCGTTGTAATTGGTAATGAGAAGAAGAGGAACTTTAACGCCTGTCTAATGATGCGGCTGCCGTATTTTTTTCCATCTCAAACAATTACCGAACGCAGTTGAGGCGTTTAACCACAGTTTCAACCGTTTTTACATCTGGGTGAAAAAAAATTCTGTTGCAGCTGCAGCGGAGTGTCATTTGGACGTTTGCCACCGTAGGGGATCGCAAATTGCACACGGACATCGAATGAATATATTACACGCTCAAAGATGTGAAAACTATGTATATTAGATGAGTGTATCCGATATTGAAAAGATTCGCGATGACGCTCTCGAAATTAGAGGTCTCTTTTACGCGATATCGATCGGTTTGCTATTTTACTGCCGGGCGCACAATGTAGTTTGTTAGCAGAGTTACAGCCGAGAGTACGACGGTGTATCGCGTTTCAGTTTAGTTAATTTTTGTTCATACGTTTTGTTTAAAGAAGTGCCGAACCGGTAACAGAGTTCGCGGGTGTATGAATAATTGTGGAAAAAGTTATGTGAAAATAATCACGCGTTAACGCCAAGAATTTATCATTCATGCATAAGCGCCGTATTACTAACGGGCGACGATGCGAGTACCTACCCCATATGTGTTTCGGTAACGCGAAAGGGGTAGCAAAAAGGGGGTAAGTTTGTCGGTGATAATGAGGTAGACTCTTTAATGTCGCGGACGCGTTAGCCTTAAAAGCTTGAGAGCCAGTTTCACACGTCACGTGTTTAATATCCAAAACTAATTTCGAAAGTTGCACAACTCATCCTTCAGCGAGGATGGCTTTAATCGACGCGGTACGTGTCCGTACGGTGTAACAATGTTGAATAATTACGAAACGCGCTTTTAACGGTCATACATCGATGAGTTTGCTAATCAATAGTTGGCCAGATGATCGGAATTGAACGGTAATTAAGATGTCGCGAGATAATCGAGTTTTCTACGCAACGATCCACCGTACGGACTTGACTCGCGAACAATCTCTCGAATTCGATCTTTCGAAGTAGGAAAAAATGAAATCCAACGTACGTCGGGTTGCAACCCTGGGATTCGTTCCTTCGCACGCTTGTATCCGAGGAAAGACACAAGGCGACTTTAATCAACCTGCCCTTCATTATTAATGATTACATTTAAAGGCGGAATGACAGACAAATTGTGCTTTATCTGTAAATTAATCGAGATTAGTGAGGTGCAGCAATAAAAGAACCGTATAATGGGATCTGTAACGGCAGCGAGGGTATAGCTGTAACAACATTTTACAGCTCATCATCCTACTCGAAGCAAAGTCATTCCACGAGCGGAAGCACCCCGCGGCGTTTTCGAAACGGCTCCTACGGTGCACCGACGGCGGATATCACCGGGTCTCATTGTGTCTTCTGACTCGCAAAAGCTCAACTTCGGATACCGCGCCGGGGAGAAAATATCGCGGAGAAGCGCCCGGTTATTACGTGTACCGGATGTGTGTCGGCGGCACGTCTCTTTTGAGCGGTAGATTTTCAAACGAACCTCATTTACTTAGGCCCTATATTTATGCAATGTAAAATTCGAAGCACACTGGAAACGGTGCGAACGCCCTAGGTGAAAACCAAGCGAATCGCGCGTATTTGGGAAATTAAATACTTTTCGTTTTATCCGGAGATATTCGGTAGCGATCTTCAAAAAAATCATTAGCAACACGGCGGACGTTTGACGGCGTTCTATTTTTCAATGGCAATGGTGCGAATGCGAATGTCAACTGTACAGAGACCTTTTCAAAAGGGTCTGATCGTGATTCCAGTTATTTGCAGGACGATCACCTGATTCGTTTTCCGATTACGTTCCGATCGAATGATTCCGTTGAAAATCTCTATGTCCACTCGACCGATCGGAGGGCGTCGTTGAATTATCTATCGCTATGAAAATAATTTCGTTGTTACCTCGTTTTAAAATAGTTTTTCTCAAAGTTTCTACGCGACGCCTATGTCGTATCCACGCCAAGATCAGGTGAACGCGATAATTCGTGTACATTGAAAATTCTCTCTTGCGACGTTGCGACGATGAAAAGAAGAATAACAATAATTTTCTCATTGGACATTCATCGAGATAAATATCATTTTCAACTGCACATGATTGCATAATTATTACTTTCGCTACACACTTCAAAAGTATCGCTATATACATAAATCGACTGACGTTTACACGTCCTCGTTAATAATTGATACGAAAATCAAGCATTCCACGGCGTTTGAACGTCCGATGTTTACACCACGCTGGATAAGAAAGAAAGAAAAAAAGAAAAAAATAGAACCCAACCGCTGCCGCATGTCGATAATGCATCGGACTCGTATACATGCCACAGTATAATGACTGCATTTGTCCATCCCGATGTCCATGTATCCATACATCTTTATTACTGTCATCGTTGTTATTATTGTCAGTACTATTGTCATTATCATCATTATTTTTATTAAATGCGAACGAAACGTTGTGATAGTGATTGATCGACTCTCCGGTATATCTCGGCTAGTTATTGCCGACGCACACACATATGTGTAGGAAAATATTTGTATATTTTGCGAATATATGATATTTTGCTTTTTTTAAACAATACTCCGGTGCAAGATCGATAGAAGACGAGTTACCGGTGAAATTGTATCTTGATTTCGATCCGGCAGCTAGCTACCAGCCAACAGCCACCCTTCCGCGTTTTACCCTATTCCCTCTCTCGCTCTCACTTCCCTATCTGCGCATAGATAATTTCACGGGGCTGTTTGCATATGTAAGCAGGCGTGCAGCTGCGGGCTCAACAACGGCAATATCAATTAATACAAGCCCGTAACAACCGTCTGTGTTGATGCGCTCCGGGCAACGGGTGGTCCCTCGACGACGCCGAGAGAAACCCAAATTTAACGCGCCAAGACGCAAACTTATTTTCAGTTTTTCAATTTCGCGTTGCAATATAACGGCGTCCCGTGGAATAATATGCATATTGTGTAACGAAGTTATGTCGCGATGAAGTTTTTTTTTCCCTCCACGCAGTAGAATTTTTCAATGAAATATCCGCGTAATCGGATGTGGAATTCAACGAAGAAACTGTACTGAAAGTTTTCCATTCGTTTCGTTACTCGTCTACACAGGTTACCGAATAACTATACGCGCGGTAGTTATTCGGTAATTCACGTCCACCCGTTGGACGGGAAATCGTAAGGCCTATCCCACCCACGAAATTGGTTATGTATGGGATATTCGAGGATTTGCGAAATATATTGGAAATTTGTAGTGGCGATAACGTAGCGGGTGTCAATGTCACGACGGAATTATCCGTCGCCGAACACGTGATGCATTACGGTACATACGCGTTACACCACGATACACCGCTGCAGGTACAGGGATCCCTGCAGCGGTTATCGCGTTTCGAGTCGGTGATAAATAAATCGAGCACGAAGGGATGAAAATTTTTTTTTCCACCTATGAATCGGTCTTAATTTTTATAATTGAACTATTATACGCCCCGCGCGACGCGGGGAGATAAACGAACGGTTCTTCTCGGTCATTGAACAGTCGCACAGGTTAATTACACGGAAGCGATAGAAATTCTTCAGTTGGCCCGAAGCGTTCGGCCTTAAAGGAAGTCTCGATGGAATCCGGGCCTTCGTCAGCTGACCAATGAAGCGTGCACAAGTGGGGGCATGCTTCTGGCAGAGTAGGGTTGAAACCTCGGTAAGCCCGGCTGATTCCCCGGGTTAATCACTGTTCAGTTTCGTATAGTCAGCCGCGCGTTCAACCCTTTCCCGTTTCTCATCACAATTCTCCGAGCCACCCCCACCCCCCCCCCACCCCCCGACGATCCTCTCCCACGGACCACGCACCCACTCTCCTTCCGTCTCCCGCTCTACCTTCACCCACGTGGATGTATATATCTGTGTTGTACGTACGGCTTATACATTTCGCTTCGTGTACACGTAGGGTTCACCCTCGACTCGCCGCCATTGTTGGCGATCTCGAGGGTTCGCGCGCCCAAGCGCCCTCGACAGTTAAAGACCGAAGGTTGTCCGCGGGGCGGAAGCGATTGATTAAAAGCAAATGATCGCTGTATAAAATGTCGAAAGACTCAATTCTCACTTTTCGACCAGCCTCGGGTACCTATAGATTATTTTTTGAAATCCCTTCTTCGGCGCAGCGATACTCACAAGTATCCGGTTCTCGCGACGTACGCAGTCGTGATTAGCTTCGATTGTAACATTGATTGTGATAACGAGCGCAACTTTGAACAATGGACGTTGAACGGTCGTGTGTTTTCAGCCGAGTGAGTGAATCGTTTAATATTTCGTTTCTGCGAGTATGAACTGTACGGGTGCCACGAGTACCGAGCATATAACTCTCATTGAAGCAGATTCAATAAAGATTTTAGCTTCGCCAGTAATTTCCCAACGGCAGGGTACGTTCGATTGAATATTGCAATCTGCAAGGGGTATTAAGGTTAATGCAAACCAAGCTTCGGTATTAGCTGTACACGCGTATGGGTGCGGTGCGCGCGTCCGTATCTGTGATGCATCGGGGCAATTCGTTACGTTAAAGGGTTTACGTAGGTAACGCAGTTCAGGGAAGCAAATCGGTGCACCGAATTTCACGCTTTCGGACCGGTTCGCTTCTATTGTACCTTTATTTCGGATTGTAATAACAATCAAGCCAAGTGTATCGACGACCCGAGTTCGAAACTGAACCGTGTATAGGTGGGTAGAAAGGACGAGAAGATGTCACGACGTACCGTTCGGAGACCTGAAATAGTTAGGTTCATGTTCGGGATTTGGACATTGGCTGATCACCGAGAATACTCGCTTAGACGGGGGTTATACGATCGCTGTATAGATTCGATCCGAAATCTGGCCAGCAATTACAGAAAGTGGAAAGACCACTCTCGCGGCAATGGCGACGGTACGTAAGACGCGCAGGTTTCCGTCTAGGTATAGAAGTCCGCAGGTTACGTTAAAGTCTGATTGGTAGTAAGGGCGCCCCGACGAGTCCCCGGATGGGTTATGGCGACGCCGTCAAATGGCTCCGGGTCTTCCTCGTCTGCCCGATAAGATGTTGATTAGATTATACCGGACCTACATTTGAACTCGAAGTAATTAGCCGTCTTTCAATTCGGCTTCTCCGAGGGTACGACGTAACCTTGGTAGCTCGCGACTCGTCTCACGAATACCCATATCGAATAAATTATCCGTGCTTGGCTAAAGTTGAATGCTGCATATCATCGATTATGCATGCACCATACGATACGTTACACGTGCATAGCTCAAATCTCAGATCCAATCGTTCTCGTATTCGGGAAGATTCACATGAAAAATAGATCACGTGTGACTTTGCCGTGTTTGACCAGCTTTTAGGGTCGATTCTTTGACAATGTTTTTTTTTTTTACGTTTCCTATTAATAAGCGTCCCGACGGCTCATCTGGTCCATTCCCTGTGTACACCGAGAGGATCATATCTTGGCATTAACTAATCACTATTAAAATAAGTTTACTCTCAACCGCTCGCAGTGCGTCTGTCTGGCTTCGCTCTCTCGCCCATATAGCTCTATTCTATGGCAAGTAAAGGAGAACAATGAATACAGGCACGGCGTTTCGTAGCCCGTCGCCTCGGTATATGACAGATGTCAGGGCAAAATGCATTCAAACGCGTAGAGCGCAAGGAACCCCATAGTCGTTGCGTTACATTTAAATGATTGATGAACAGCTTCAACGAGGATCATCGTCGGGTCGCGCATCCTTCAAAGCTCCGCTCACCAACAGGGTGTCTTATTCTCTCTCGTATATACTGTATATATCCAGGCGACGTTGATCATCCGTACAGGCTCCGAGGAATATATATATATACCCGCAAGAATTATTCGAGAGTTGCAGGTGGCTGTTTCTCGCTTTTCGATTTTCTCATTTTGTTTTACTTTTCTTTTCTCGTGGTTTCGTTTGACATCGGCTGTTTCTCCGGCCATCGCGGTAGAACCGAGTAATCCTCTGCGATCGTTGAAGACGGAGGGAAATTGGTATCGAGGATACCAATAATAATAATAATATAGATACGCGTACGGATATTAATATGTTCACATATCTCGCAGCACGCGGAATCAAGGTCTACTGCTACCGTTGACTTGATTGATTCGTGGTAAAGCAAACGTTGCTTACTTACTTAGTCGCGGAGCGCAATGACTAATGTACGGATATTAATAATGATTGTGCAGGGAAGCGGAGATACCAGCTGAGACCCACGGGTGGCTACGTCACTTACGAGAACCGGGCGTCCCTCATTTGTCTTTGAGAATGGATTCACAATTCAAACACAGACAACGCGTCCAATCAATCTTCTATGAATACGTCATGTAACGCGGTGGATCAACGAGTCCGAACGTATTCCACGTTACCGTTATCGTACGTATGTAATGTACAAAAGTGACCGACTCGATCTCCGCGCCTACGTACCTACATCTGTACGTATACCTACTTTCCTTATGCATGCATACTTCGTACGCGTACGATACGAATATCGTGTCAAATTTGAATACGTAACTTGACCCTTTCCGAGTCGTACGCAGGAGACCGTACAGTACGAAACATACGCGATGTCGCAGAGTCACAATTTGAAGCGCGCGATCGTCGTTACGCTACAGATTCCGCCCACTCGAAAGTCAAACTTATTCGTTTCAACGAATTTCCCCACTCTCATCTCGATCCGCGACACGCTTCTTTTATCTCGTTTGAGAATTGTATTATATTAGCGGTCCGTTCCGCGACTGCACAATAACGACTCATTATCCTCGCGAATTCCGAACTTTCAACTTTCGCACAACTTTTGACACAATGTTCTCGTATACAATTTACGGAAGAATCATATTCCCATATAATGACATACTCGAACCCTCCGCGGCCTGAAGTGATCTTATCCGATTGATTGCTTCGAGGTAAATTTTATATTTCTTCAAATTATATCACATACTCGGTTGAAACGGCATTTCGATCGTATTCGATCCCGACAACTAAAAAGAAGAAAGGTTGTCCCAGCTCGCTGGCACGTACTCGAAATCATGCTCGAATATTATTTGCAGGGTTACAATCAGTCCAGAGGGCAACCACAGCAGCTGAATGTTATTCATATATAATAATTTGCATTCTGGTCCGCGGCACAAGAACCCACATTATTAGTGGCCGGAGACCCGGGGACGGGTTCGTTTTGCCGCACAGGAGTCGGTCGGCAAGGAAAAGAGGGCGAGAGGGAGGGAGGGAGGGAGGGAGGGAGACGAGTGAAAGGAAAGGGGCCAATGTTGCGTAGGGTGGCGGTCAGCTAGGGATATACCAATTGTACGACCTACGAGAGGGCTTATACTGCGGTTTCTTTGGCACGAATCATTTTGTAATTAACTTCTTGTTCTCCCCTTTGTTTTCTTCCGAGAGACACGTACGTATACCCGTACAACGTATACTAAAACAATGTTCAGCCACTGTTCGGGTACCGCAGAGTTTCAATAACAATAATAATGACAATAACAACAACCGCTCGTACAACAATCGCCGATCCTCGGCTCATGCGTGTATAACGTACAACATCCGATTCCACGTGCCCGTTGCACGGTGTCCGAGGGATACCCGAGTAGTACTGCGGCATCTAGTTTGATTAATTTGGCGAAATCCTGTGTGTATGTAACCTGTATTGGGGAAATAATTGTTTCCCAATCTATAAGTACACACGTATATTCATTATTCATATGATGGATAGGTCCGCAAACACACGTTTTGCAGGTGCATAACCATAGATACAAGGCGTTGCTGATCGAAGGTATTCCATAGAACGTTTCGAGTAGATTGTTAGTTTCAATTCGTTGGTTTCGTGATTGACGATGGTTACCTATGCGGCCATAGGTATATACATTTGGATAATTGAAACCGTTTCATTCACATTTCACGCATCACTGGACGTCGTTCCGCTCTGACCATACGGAACGATCAATATTGAAGCTGATTTTTGTTCAATCGGACCTGCGAGGTTTGCGCAACCGCTCCCCCCCCCTCCCCTCCTCCAAATCCCCCCAGGCCCCCTTTTCGTTACACGCTCAAAACAATACGATGTTCGCCACATTTGTCATAATTATTTATCATTAGCCATCAGCTTAACGAATCTATGTACATGATCTCCACGGCGGTACGGTTGTTACAATGCGATTTTCCGCTCACCGACAACTGCCCCTGATCTATATCACTCCGGAAGCTCATTCTCTCCCTGGCGTAGCCAACGATGAAAAACAAAGAAAAATGGATTATTTTAAGACGCAGATACAATGAATCACCTAACAAAGTAAGCGGATAGGATGTCGTTATTTCGTATAGCCTGTATTACGTTCTGATCTCGTTTCAAGATTTGCTTCGTCAGAATTTAATCCACGAATACCAAAGGGGGGAAAAACGAGGGAGCTCAGAACGAGACGATATCAGGTACGCCGCGCACATTTATTTCAGTTACACCTACCTCGTGCGGTGGTCCGTCAATCGACGTTCTTTTATTCTGATGCGAATGATTGAAAAAATGTATTGCGGATGACTAGATGCAGGCGGTGCAGGCGAGTATGCTCGAATCGCCACTCGCATCGCCTTATCCTGGAACGATGTGTCAATCGAGTGGCTTAATATTTCAAGTGTGCGGGTATCAGAGAGAAGTTTGCCGGTAAATTAGCGCTAACTATATCGTCTCGTTAATTTAAAGTTTGTTTGGGACGTTTATAATCCTTCTAATTTACGAACGACTCGTGGCACGTCTCAAATTACTCGCATCGTCCGCTCCAATGACGCGGACTTTTAAAGGAGCCGACTGCCCGGCGCATTTAAGGTCGAGCGAAGACGGTGGTGATATACCGTAACACTTACCGCTCATGAAATAATCTGCCGTTCGTTTCATTTCAATTGATAAAACTCGATTAATCTGCATCGCGAAGACTCCTTGCAACTGACCTCATCGCAGCGTCACCGGTACTCCGAAAAGCTCATGACATTATTCGGGCGTTGATGAGGCTGATTTATCGCGCGAAGAAATTTCTCCGACAGTCAGTCATAGGTATTTTTTTGCAACGAGTTGCAGCGTAAGCGTCTCTCGGTACGAAGTTTGGGGCAATTTCACCGGAACCATAGCGACGTTGAGTTTGTTTACGAACGTTCCGGTGATAAATTTTCAAAGAGTCTAAAATTTATTTGTTTTTCTCATCGCTCCGCAGGTTCAGATTGACGTTCCAAGCTCGTGATATACCTATTTCTGACTCGTTTATAAAGCAAACTTCGAAATCCACGCTCGCGCGCTCGAAAATGAATCGAGAAAGTTTCGAACGTAAACGGTTCGTGCACCTTTCATTCCAAGAATGATCTATTTTTTATGCACCTATACGTATGCGATTTTTAGTTTTTTACCCGCTCTCTCGAATCCCACCCCTGTTCCCCGTCACCTACCGCCTCCATTTCGATCCGTTCTCATTCAAGTAACATCGCTATCGCCGACGAAATATCGACTAAATTTTTCCCGTACGTGGGCAGATGTGGGCAGACGCACGTGTATCTGTACCGTACACATCCAGCACAATAGAGTAGAATACGTCCTACGTACGTACATAAGCGTGTGTAGATTAATATACCAACACATATACATATATACAGCAAAAGGCAAACCGAACACGCAAAGTATATTAATGATAATAACAAGGGACGGGTTCCGCCACGCTTCGCCGAAAGTCCGCTCCTGGGTTACAGGGTCGGTCGGGGTTTGCAGCCCTCGCGGTTGTATTCTTTCGGTCAACCCTTCTGGTCGCGCAACCTGAAGCTGGGGGTACCGTATACGCGAACGCAACTCAACGTTCTGTTCTCGAGATCCAACGAGCCGGAAGATCCATATCTCACATGAGGGGTATAACGTTTACTCTAATACCTGCGCGTTGGTACCGACCTGACCGAAATATGTTGGTATGCGTACGGTATACACCGTATACGCAGGAACCCCTTGCGTATTTAAGCGAATGTATAACCCGCAGGCGGGTCTAACAAATCTGAATTCATAATACGACGGTACGTACGTAGCGTAGCTTTATACATAAATATATTTACAGCGGGATTCAAAGTTCCCGATGCAACAGCGTCGTACGTACGCGAAAACGCGAAACGAAGCTATCCACTAATTTATGCTCGGGGTTGTATGAAATACCCTACAATATGCGCGATATAATAGACGCATCCTTTTCCATTTAGTTTTTTTTTTTTTTTTTTTGCTTTTTTTTGTTTTTTTCTCTCTTCTCTTCCGCAACTATTCAAACGCGTACGAAGTCTTCGTATCTTTTCAGTCGATGCTATCCGAGCAGGTATTCCGTTGTACGTGAGTGCCAATTAACCCGGAGTTCAAGAACGACTTTAACCGTTGACTAACCGCGTGCCCCTTGAGATGCGCTCGATGATGTATTTTCCATTGCGTTACGTTTTCACTGCGGTCGTTGAATGATACAATGACCAAGTTCGTGTTTACGGGTACGCGTATACCCTCTACACGGTGTAATCTCGTGGTTACAGCTTCACAAAGCGATCCTTACCCTCGAATCGAATTAAAAGTCGTAATGGGCGCGGAATGACTGCGACGGTTTCCGTGTCGCTGATTGCCCCGGTGAGCCAGGCTACCTCGCTGCGCCGGCATCTATCTGGACGCCCGGGAGAGCTGGGGAAGAACACCCGTGGCTCAGAAAAAGGGATCGGGGATACGCTCCCGCTGTCGGATGACAAACTATTTACATTGAACCGGCTCACGTGGCACAAAATGATCTCTGCTACCCGCTGAGAGGAGAACTTTGCCCGTTGAAAAACAACGAATAGTTAATCATCGACCGAGTACAACACGTACGCAGTATCGATATATGAGTTTTACAGGGCCATCGTTTGCGAAAAAAAAAAAAAAATAATGTCCTTACCCGGGCTGCGAAATACCAATATCGTTTGACTTTCGGATTTTTCGACGCTCGCGTACGGATCGATGGACCTAGAATTTTCCAAGTACATGGGGGATCGGTTGTCATTTGATTATTTCATTACGACAGCCGGACGTGAGATTTCGTCCAAACGCGATTCCGATTAGATCAAACTTTCAGAATTTTACGACAGTTTCAATTAAATGGAGATTTTTATTCGATGCATCGAAGCTCCGGGTCGAGTTGAATGTCGTTGAAAACTAATTGGAAATTGATGAGATTTCGATGGCTGATGTCGTGTAACGATGCAGGATGGATTTAGAAGATATTGTTGTAGAGGAACGAATGTTTTTTTCACCGAAGGAATCGCCGCGGCAACATCTTGGAGACACGTGGTTCTCCGTGTCCCGTATGAAAAGCACTTGGTAGACTAGGGCGTCGGTTGACGCCGCAGGCCACATGTCCTATTGCCCGATGTTGAGGGAACGAAGAAGAGAAAGAACGCGAGCGTTTTCCTTCGGCAAATTTTGGGAGAGTGATCAAACGTTATACCCTAGCTCTGGGTTAATTGATGCGCTTTATTTTTCGGGCTTTTGTCTACAGCGGTTAAGATTTATGGACGTTGGCGAGCGCGGCGAACAACGTCGGAGAGGTCGGCGGCTTTGAGAGCCCTTCCGCAGCGGGGAATCTATCCGACCGTCTTTTTCCAACCCTCCGTTACCCGGTCTCGTATACCTCCGGCTCTCCCGTACCGTCCATATCGTAATTTTCCGCATCAGCCTCGTCGTTATAGTACAAATATCGCCAATGTTTCTGCAGCGGAAAAACGTTTGCAAATGTGCGGAACTTCTCGCGATTGGCAAAAACTATGCCGCGCGGCGTCCGGCGCTGCGGGACCGAACAGCTCACTTCAAAGAAAATGGCTCTTCGAATAATATTCGAGTCAACATCACGTGCGAGGTGTATAAATATAATTATATCCGACCATAAATTCAACGTCTCAAAAATACTTAATATCGTACAGTGAATTTAGTTTCGTTACGCCTCTCGACTGTATGGGAGACGAGAAAAAAAAAATAAAATGAAAGAAAAATATGAGGAACGATTTAATACTCGTTGGCTGGTACCTGTGGGCTACGTAAATAAAAAATGAAATTTGACGAGACAAGGTAGATATATAATATAGAAAATGTTCCACCTGAAAATTGTGGCATTCTGAAACAGGGATCGTTTTATGAGATACATAAATTTCCATGCATACTTCGAAAAAGAACAGCTGTCTTCCTACGTTTGGTTTGGACTTGGGCCGACCTGACTGGCCAAGAAAAATTCGAACTCCGCAACTTTTGTAACGTTTGTACCGTCGTGCTGCAGCCGGACTATGAAGAAAAAAAACAACAACAACCGCTAAATTTGTCGCTACTGGGATACGCACATTGACCAATTCTGAGATCATCGGTGCGATTGTCGCATCCTAATTATGAGAAACACGGAAACTAACAAGATTTTATTTTTCATAGATAAATTCGCTGATAGTAATCATACTTGTTTCGATTGTAGTATCAGATGCGTTTTCATTTGAATTTAATTGGGGATAAAAGAGTTTTGACACCTGGATGAAAGTGACTCGAAATTATCAAGTTAGTCGGAGTTTATTTTAATGAATTGTAATTGTAGAGACAATGGAGAGAAAAACGGAAAGGGACACAAGGGCTACGAAAACTGAACAATTATCGAACTCCTGGTCTCTCCGAAACGAAGTTTTCCACACTTCGTTGCAGGCGGGCATCCGGTGTAATTATTCAGGCAAACCTTTTCAACGACCCAGGTTTAAAAAAAAAAAACGTTTCAATATGACGTTGTAAACGTGTGAACGCATTGTTGGAACGATCGAAATGATTAGGAATAGTTTCACCACTGTCCTATCCACGGAATCAGTCCTCTAATTTTTGAGCAATTAAAGTCTCTCGGGGCCCCGTGTAAAACCCGGTGAAAATATGTAACAAAACACGTGTTTGGGATAATTCTGGAATGTTTCGTCGACATCGCCATCCGTACTATAAGATCTCTGGGAATGCGGTGGGATTGAATTTATGTCAGTCGCTTAACCGGCGGGGCCGACGCCGCGCTCGGTATGAGATAAAATGCATTAGCGTCCGCTTATTTATAGGCTCGGCCACTAATTTCGGCGCCTACCAATTTTTCAATCTAGCTTTTAAAGGTTTCAAACTTAATGGTAATTTATCGATGACTCTTTCGTCGCGCACCATACCGCACGGTACCACGATCGCGTCGGGGGCCGATGCTTTTCTATTTTACGAAACTATTAACTCCCCTTACACTGGACAGATAAAGTTTTCAGCCTTCGGCGCGTTATCCGAAGCTACACCCGACGAGATAAATTCATTTCAATTTTACCGAAGACGGATTAGACGCGAGCTGGCCGGTGGTGTTAAAATATTGCGTAAAACTTCAGTGATTTACATCTAATCGAGTAACACTATTCCACTAATTCCGATACATTATATAACCCGTATGTATACGTACATTATCCTATTATCTAAACATATCTACTCTACTCAGCTTTCTTTCTCTCGAAACACTTGACATTGCCACGGTTGACTGAACCAAAAACCGAATTTCACATTCGCGCGAGTTTGTATTTCAGTCGAAACGTATCACGTCAACGTCACCTGTTGCCTAACTTCCCGTCGCTATATAAACCCCGTTAAATTATCAACGAGATCAGATAGTTTTCGGCGCTCAGTTCGAGATGGAGTCCTTCAAGCTCGCCACAATTTTCGTCGCCGTTTTCGTTGGTCTCCTCGTTCGAAACGTGTCCTCGGAAGGGGCGCATTCTTACCAGCATTTCCACGGCCCCGTAGAAGGCCACGATCGTGTGGTCCAGTACTTGGACAAGCACGGTCATCACCGTACGGACTACCTCGGTCATCCGAAGTACTCGTTCGCCTACGGAGTCGAGGATCATCACACCGGTGATTTTCACGGACAAAAAGAGCAGAGAGACGGAGACGAGGTTGTCGGTGAATATTCGCTAAAGGAACCGAGCGGTAACGTACGCACCGTAAAGTACCACGCAGATAAGGACGGCTTTCACGCCGTGGTCCACAACACCGGTGGAAATGACCACTCCGGCGCCTACGCGCACGGCTATTAGAGTCGGGCCAACGCCTCGTTAAGCGGCCGTGTATACTCCAAGTTGTTGATTGTTACCGTACGACATGATGTTAATTAATAAACCAAGTGTTTCATAAATTTACCGATCTCGTCGTAACTCGATATCACGACTTCCTGTAAATTATCATTCCTCGACAGCAACGGCTACCAGTACCACCTAAGGGCGAGATACTTATCTCTGTACACTTTGGTAATTACATTTTATTGTTAGTATAATTTTTATGTATCATTACATTTCATCGATAGGATTTTCAATTCACGTCTCGCGCCGTTGACGAAAGTCGGGAATATCTCCGAATCATCGCCAATCCTGTCGCGGGTGTGCACGTCATTCGAAATTTTGATCTTTTAAAATTTTCGAAAGATTAACACGTTCGGATGCGTCGAGACCTGAGATAAATTTTCTCGCGTGCAAGACCGCTCGCCTTTTCTCTGGGACAGAAAGGGCAAGCCTGAATTATCTGCCAGAGAACTCGGTCTCAACGACTCTTCTATTTACTCAGGAGTCCGCCGACTCTCTGCCCACCCTACGCGGTCCTGGCCATCCATTTCAGATTTGTCGAATTGAATTCGCTCTCGCAACGAGATTCGCCGATCCTCTCCCCTCGGCTGTTTCTCCGGGACCTCGAACCTCCCTGTTAGCCTTCGCTTCGTTCCGCGCCGAGGTCTACTTTTTATTTTACCCCGCTTCGCCTCTTTTCTCTTCTTGGTTTTTTTTTTTTTTTTTTCTTTTTTTTCTGTTTTCGCTTGTATTTTCTACACTGTTTTCCCGGTTCAAACGTACATATGTGTACAGTACGTATACATCGTCACGTTCCTTGTTTACGAGATCACCTGCGTCACCGACTTCTTTCCTGCTCGGCTTTTTTTGCTTTCATGAACCAATTTCGGCGTCGCGTTCGATTTGATTCGGTAACGGGACTGTTACAGGTACAATAACGAGAATCCGTTACTTTCTATTTCCGTGTAATGGAAAAAAAAAAAAGGGAAAAGTTGGATGAAAAAATAATCGAAATTCTCTAGATACGATACGCTTGCCGCCCGCGTAAGCTCCGGAATTGATAATACAGATATTTCGCCCGAGGGGGTTTCTGTTGTTGAAATTCCTGTTCAGTTGAATCTTTCACCTCTCTTGCGCACACTACGTGCTCTTGTCCATTCCCACCGAAACTTTGCATAACTCTTTCGGGATTCGTACGGTAATATGCTAATGTGGAAGCAGTCAAAGCAACGACTACCATAAGCGGATTCGCGGGCTCTGACTGTAGCCCCCGGACTTATACGGGGTCTCTACATTATTTTACATGTCGAATACACGTATCGTACCGTTCATACGGGAGGCTATGTGCCGTCTGCGATACCCGCGCACGCGTCAAATGTATCAACACGCCGACGAAACGGTATAGAGTTGCGTATTTGTTTATCGTCATTGCACTTCAATTTCGAACGTTCACGAACGTTATTCTGAACTTTGATTTTCGTTCGGAAGTTCGGCGCGCAGTTTTCAATCAGATTTCGGAGCCGTTGATTTGTGGTTTCAATCAGCGAATTTCGGTGATTGGGGGTGGAAGAATTCTCGTCAATCGAATGGAGGTCAACGGGACGGTGGGCGAGGGTGGAGAGAAGAGCCGACGCCTTGCCACCCTTATATTGTATTCAATAAATCAAGATACCCTCGAAGAAGGCGTTGCGCAGCGTTACGTGACTCGCCGTTTTTATCTCACCTTAATTGTTTCTCGTATGGGTACGCTGAGGTTGGACATAAAAACACGCGGCCATACCGAACCGCCTTATATACACCATTGTACGCAAACATTTTTCATCGAATAAAAGCAAACTCGTTTCACCGTTATGTGTGTATCGGTGATTCGGCTACGTTTTACGAGCAATATCAACCCGCCAGAGAAATCCAAAGTGTCGTACAAGCGACGGAAAGGTTTCAACGCGCCGTACGCTACGAGCTAATACGTCCGCACGTATGTACGTACATGTACCCGAGGCTTCTAGTTTTTATTCTTTTCTAAAGTAGGAGAAATATGACCACACGCCAACCTCTTGCCTCTTTCGTTTTACGTCAACGACCGCGTTAACATCTTACCTAAACTATTGTATGTTATCCCGCGTTCACAGAAGCGTGAAGATTGTTTGCATTATAACCGAACGGCCAACGACCACGTCACCTAACAATCGATAATTCCTCTCCGAGCGTGTACCTATACGAGCCTTTCGAATCTCCCGAACTCGGCTCACAATCGATACAACCTTCGGGCCGAAATCACCACACTGTCGAACTAATCCTCCTAGTCCCTCTTGTCGCCGTGGTGACCCAGAGCATATTCCAGAGGACATTTGGTCATAATAAGGCGTACTCGTCGAGGGCCATCGCACCGGGGATTTTCACGGGCTAAAGGAGTACAGAGATGGAAAAAAAAGGTCGCGGGAGAATGTTCGATCAAAGAACCAGGCGGTAATGTTAACACCGCAGAGTATCACGCCGATGAAAACGGCTTTCAAGCTGTCGCCCACAACAATAACGGTGGCAATGATCACTCCGCGTCTTGTCCCGGGTGCTTACGGTAGTAGTGAAATGTTTTGTTTTTTTTTTCAATTCGTTGAATAAATCGCCTCGTCGTCCACAGATTATCGTGAAAATAACCAAGGTTTTTTTCACGGTAGTTTCCGTTGGTTATTAATCCGAATTTTCCTTGTCGGAAGTGCTTGGCGAAGAACATCGCGTGTGACGTTGTCTTATATGGTTTGATGTGCTCAGCGGTCATGAACGTAATAAAACGGGCCAGTCATTCTCCATTGTTCTTGGCGTTGTAACTATGGGGAAATGAAACCGTCGGAAGAGGGGGAGATAATTTATGGTAATCTGGACTAACGTGTTCGCTCATTTGAATAATTAATGGAAAATGTATCCACAAATAGAACTGCAATACCGTCCTATCGAGCACCTGCGTACATCCTACGATCCCACGCATAAAAACGTCGTAGTAACCGAAAGTGGCAAAATTCATGCCTGCTAATATTTCACCTGCGAGGATCGATGAGAGAAAAAAAAAAAAAAAAAAAAAATCCGACCCCTTCTCCGCTTCGAGCCCGCGGTAAAAATTCGTCAACTTTTTAATTTCCCTCAAATTTCGCCGCAGCTGTGGACGGGGTGAGCGGCTTGAAATGCACACGGTCTGTTGTACGCACGTATCCGATTCAACCGTGTATTATGTGCGCACATTTTGTGACGAATCCTTTCGAGCGTTGCAGAGGTGAGGAGGTAAGTTTTTCATCTCCTCGTGTCAAACGGGACGAGCCAGCGTGTCGGTCGACGCGGAGCCTCAGACGAGTCCCGGGTACTCCGTGCCCCTCGGTGACGCCCTCCTAGTTTCCTCGTCAAAGTGACAGTGCGGTTGAAAATAAAAAGGAGATAAAAAAAAAAAAAAAAATTAAAGAAATAAAAAAAAAAAAAAGAGAGAGGTATAAAAAATGGTAAACACGTGTTCGCTCGCGTCTAGTCCGGTCGTTGACGAGAGCGCGCCCCGTCGATTATTACACCCGGGGATTTTCTCATCACGAACCTCACAATGATAGTATACCTATATAAGCCGATCCCGTCCCTATACATATATATAATGTATAAAATTTTTCCCACGTAAATGACAATGCTTAGCGAGGTTCAGACCGTCGATATGTGTGAGTCGCTATTCAGCGCGGAACGCGTCGCTTATGAGCGAGTGCAGTATATGCAGTGTGGATATTACGTTTACCGTAGTAGGGTTTCGTACAATATCCCCGAGTCCTACGCGCTCGTATAATCGTGTCGAGTACCACTTGGCTCACAATCGGATGCGCGTTAATACCGGCGTGAGAAATTAGGATTTCAGGTTTTTGTATCCGTAGGAATATAGAAATTGCTCGATGGTCCGTGAATTTTTCATTTGAAATTACATCGCTCGAGGTTGACCGCGTTCTCGGTCCCACCCGTTTCGGCCTTTATACGGACGATTTTGTTTTTCTCGTCTTTTTCGTGCCTCTTGCAAAGGGAGTTAGTGAATCCGGCGGCGGCGGTCGACTCACCTAATAAGCCGTGGTGTGTAGTCGTATATTTTTCACCGATCAGCGGAGATCGTAGATCGGAACGGTAAGGGTCATTGTTACAATGGAGATCGGACAGGTGGATAGCTGATTTCGAATTTGTAGCGGTTAAACTGTGGATTTGGGTGGGCGGAACACAAAGGCGGGCAGCGATATGCCGCACGAACCGAATGATATTAGGGCTTGTAGAGTAACTCGGTTGTATTAACGGAACGCCGGTATGTATATATATATATATATGGGAGTCAGATGGGCGAAAATAGCGGAGATCGGTACAGTGAAAATGGACAGAGCGATCGAATGACAATGGGCGATTATCGACTGGTCGTTCGGCAAGTTCTTTCAAATGGAAAAATCGTCTTTCAGTCGACCACGTAGAAGGGTATATTAGGTATCGGGGGTTAGGCTATTTCCACAGTTTCCACTCGGTCGCTTTTAGTTCGATGCATACACTAACCGCACATATATCCCCTTCCGCAGGGCGCTTACAAGGTATACCTATATAAGGTGAGCTTTCGTTGGCCACCAGCCTGGTCAGAATTTCCTCCAGACTCAACGTTGGAAATCCGCGGTAGATACAGGGAAAACGCGGTAAATTTATCAGCCGACGTGCGGAGGCTACGGCCGTCTCAGGCATCCAACCTTGTTTCGGTATTTAAGCTATTTCACGAGACAATAGCCGTGCTGAGACACGTCAGCGCGGTATCGCCGATAACCTGAAACGTTACTCGCCGAACACGCGCCGAATATCTGCATACACCGCGCGCGCAATCCTCTCACCTCTATCCGCACTCCGTTGTACTTATAATATAACGTACGGCCTCACCTTGCACCCCTGCTCGTCGTACGTGTATTGTTATTATTATCGTCATCATTCTATGGGTGTACAGGTCGGAATATAGGCAGTAAACCGTTGGCGGTATACCGCAATCCCGCGGATTACGCCGATCCAGCTACCGCGTTCAACATGGCTCGGAGTTCACCCTGTTCACCCATTTGAGAGGCATCTGCCTGCGACTCGAAGCTATTAAGCAACGCTACGCGGACTCCGTTCTACGAGGGTTTATCTCGCCTCGGATAGGCCCACGGGAACTGCAGGGCGCCATTCCGGACCTTGATATTGCTTTAATCAGGTGCGGTTCGCTTGTTTCGAGAATTAACTGGCTCTAATAAGAGGAAAAGATGCCGTCTACTTTTCTCTCAGTTCAGAATCATAATTGGTTCGGCCTTTTTTGTTTTTCGAAAACCGAAGCGGACGGACGACGACTCATCTTTCGCTCCGTTAAAAAATCATGGCCTATAGACACCTACGCGGAAGACGAATAGACGCCCTGCTGCGTAACTCCGCGAAGACTGAAAAGTGCGCGAAATTTTTTATTCCCCTGACGATTGATTTGTGCGTCGAGGTGTGAGAGTAGGATTACTTGGTTTCGAACCACTGCACACGTGTTCTAGTTTTAGGCTTGCGAAAGTGGAGATGGAATCGAAGTTTCCGTGGAGAGTGCGCGATCGCGGAATCCACCAAATTCGTTTGATGCAGGTCGAAAAGTTGGGAGACCGGCAATATGTGCGGCAATAAGGCAGGGCGAAGCTCGAGCGTCGGGCAAAGGGTCGTCCATCCTCTCGTTATTCATGTATAATGTATGACACGGCCTTTAGCCGTCAAATTAAGTCTGGGTTAGCACGTGAATGGAACAACGCCGGTGAAAGGACAATTGAAATTACGTAACTTCTAACTCAAACAAACGGCGTCGTAACAAGTTACAGCAGTTTAGTACAGAGAATACGACGCTCGGTACGGTGTATACACGTGGTCCGAGGTGGTGTAGACTCGCGCGGTTGCATTCATCTCCATGGAACGCAAGTTCGGGGTCTTGGTAAACGATCGGGTTTTCTCCCTGACCCCGTTTCTCGCCACGCTAAACTGGTCTAGGCCGGGTATCCAAGGGATATCCATGTCTCGAGGAGGAAGTACGTCGACTGCGGTGTTGGTATTGTTCGGTCGATCTCATCCTTGTTCCTCGAAGAGCCGCCCGGTAGCGCGAAATCCCGATAAGTATAACGCAACCGATCGTTGCTAGCCTCGCTGAGGTATGAAAAGATTATTAGGAAAATATCCGATCCGTCCGACGAACATGGTTACACGGTGATTAATTACCGAGCGATGGTGCGGTACGCTGAGCAATTGCTTTTTCATTATGATGCGCGGAGATCGGAACCCCGTACGTCATCGCGGACGTATATCGGTCCAAGGTCCACCTCTCGTTTCACCGAAGATCCCGACGCGATTGCCGGATGGTCCAGCTACTCTGATCTTTGGCAACCTCGGAGCAGCCCGGCCAACGATGATTCTCGGAAGTTTAGAGTGCCCGGCGACGTTACCCCGCTGTGTCGGCGTCTCTAATGATCTCATCCCCACTTAGAAACCGAGGTATCTTCTCATTATTACCCTTTTCCCCCGGCGTAAGACCGCGGCCCCCCACACTCCGCTTCAGGATCCATCCGTCCCCCGTCGCCGAGTCTACGGCTTAAAATGATTTTTTAACTCGAATCCGAACCCCCCCCCCCCCCCCCCCCCCCCCGGTCTACGTCCGCGCGACGTAGACGTGATTCGAATCCGTACCGCGTTTGTACCATGGGTAGTATACCTAGACTTACGTCGCCGACGCTGAACCCGAAGGTCGCGCGAAGAACGGAACCGCGGGAAATAACCGAGTGAGACGTGTCTGCCTCTCCAGGAGTGTAAGATTCGGTATAAAATAAATTGCTTTTTTAAGAAATGACGAACGGAGCGGAGAGAATCATACGACCGGATAAATTCCTCATCCTTGCATTTGTCAAGGCGGCTAAAAGTTTCCTATAGGGGATGTCCGTCCACGTTAATATACGTACCTAAGAAGAGGTGCACTCATGAATTATGCATCGCTAAACGGGTCGGGTATTAATTGACCTCTGAAATACACACGACGTTCCGCTTCCGTGGAACTTAAACCGAACGGTATACCTATACATATAGTTCGGTAAGAGGGAATTCCCTGTGAGGGTGTGTCTACGAGTACCGCCCCGCCTGTGTTGTCTACGGGATCGACTCTAGATGGGCGTTCGCGCGATATGTTACCCGTTTAATTAAGTACTTGTCCGCCGATCTAAGCGTGTCTGCAACAAACTCCCCGCTCGAAGTACGAACTCGACGTTTCCGATCACCGTCCGTATTCACCGAACTCGCTACGTCGACTCAATACCTCAACGAAATCCGAGGCATTGAATTAATTTGTAACGATATTTTTGCGAAAATTTTAAGCAATCACGTATCGATCACCGCAAAGGGTTGATTACCCGGGGTGGTTCGGTATTTTCATTCGGACGTGTCGCGCGAAATTTCCAACCTCGTATGAATTGAATGAAAAAGAAAAAAAGTACTCGAACCAGCAGCGTTCCGCTGTGGAGGAATTCGCATGTGTGCACCGCGCGTTGGGAGAGGAGTAAAACAGCGAAGGCATACGAACGACGCGGTGTCCACCCGAAATCCTTTGTATCCCGGGGGTTTTGTTGGGAAATACCGAGCTGGACGGTGCCTACTTTGTCACCAAACTTGTTACGCTGGACCATCGTTATACACGCGGTATAACCCCCTCAACCGTTACGTACGGCTGATCCGACCGCCAGGGACGCTTAACTAAGTTCGCGACCCGAAATTGAATGACTGGGGGGGGGGGGGGAATATTTAATTAAACCCCCGTCAAATCAGACTTTGAATTCCGAAGCAAAAATATTACGCCTGACGGGTGTCAAAGTAATGTACATGTATCGCTCGTAGACGTGTACGTGCGTGAGTCAGGGGGAGGTTCGACATCCCTTTATCGCGTGTCCCCATTCAAAATATCATCGGTGTTACCATCACCGATGAATACGCAATTGATTCGAACCCAGAGGTTTTCATGAGAACGGAAGACGATGCTTTCACCTCTGCGGACGTGCGAATAAAGATGATAAGATATTGTCGCGTCGTTTGCAACGATTTGGAACCTTTTTTTTTTTTTTTTTTTTTTTCTCGGTGTAACGTGGTAACGGTGACGACGACGTTCCAAAAACAGTCTCCCGAATCAATCGACGCGTACTTGTACGCGATGTACCGGATACCGTATGCACGGATTTTAACTAGCATTCGTTTCTTCGAAGAAGACGGACACCCCGTATACTGGTATTTTCAAGGCGTCTAATTCGGGAACGTCACTCCGAAAGCCACAAGATGAATAATAGTGCCAGACTTCCACTCCCGCACTGTCTTGTTTCTCTTCGGTTCACCGTAGGATTGCCAACATGTGTTGGAATTATTATTTCAAAGATTAATTGATCCGGAGCCTTTTGCTTCTAGCCTGTCACGAAAAGGCTACCATCTGCCCGATCCGTTCCAACTGATATCACTCGCAGGTTTCAGCGATTAATATTACCTGCGGAACATCGTGGCCTTCGTTCTCTTTCGACCACCTAGCAGGTGCTCTACGATTTTCATCCTCCTCGGTATACTCATTGTCAGCGGGCATGTTTGATGCACACCTGTAATGATATCGATAGAAATTATACGCACGATCGCAAAGATAAATTGATACCGATCGAGATATCGCGGTAAGGATGCGTTGGCGATGGCAGAAATTTCATTGAATCGCGTAACGTCGTCGTTTGGCCTGGAGCTCCGCACACGTGCGAAGGTGCGAGCGGTGAACGAGCGACGAGTAAGATAGAAGATGGAATGAAAAAATGAAATAATGAAAAGAAAAAAAAAAAGGAAAACGGAACGTTGTAATCTAAATTGAAATTAAAGCCTCAGCGTCACGACACTTTACGCTTTCATCCCGCAGTGCGCATGAAAAGAAATTCGTTGGCGATCCATACTTTCCATAAGGGAAGACCAGTTAAGAATAATTCCATGTGTCACGGAGCTAGGGGGAGCGTTGGTCACGCCACAAACGATTCTAAAACTCCGCGCTTCTTTTTCTTTACGCTGAGCCGGCAAAGAGCGGGGCTTGAACCGCGCCCTAATGGATCAAACTACAAATTAATAATAATTATTTTGATTGAGCATTTCCGTGTCCATTAAATTGCTGTCAGTTATGAACCGCTTCTTGGACGAGTCTGATTTCCAAAACTGTCTAACAATTACTACGCTCGTCAGAGGTAAAAGCTAAGCAGTGTCGGAGTCAACGTTTAATTATTCACGTGTCAGGTATTACGTGGTAATTTGTCACGATGATTTAACGGAAGAAAAGAAAAAAATAAATAAATAAAAATAACAACGAAGATTTATAATACTGCAAACGCACGAGTTACATTAGTAGAACTCTACAATCTTCGTGTCATACACCGTCGCGGACTCGTGCCCGTAAAACAGAAATTCTTTTAGAGAAAATAATAATTTTCCAGCCAATCGCCGAGTTTAGTAATCGATTAAGCTATTATGCTGTCCATCGTTTATGGAGAAATGCAGAAGAAGCTAGCACCGAAGACCTTTATCGCGTGACGAAAATAAATTGTTTTCATAATCGTCTAGATTCCAGTCTAACGATTTTCAATACAAATTACTGGAATCAGAGGTTTTCCACAAAAGAGCAAACGACCTATTGCAGCCACGTTCAGCCTTCAGGGATGGCCACGTGTTCTTAAGTGTCCCCCAAAGCGGACTGAATTGCTGGTGAAATGGGACCTCAGACCCCTGAACTATACCTCCGTCCGTCAGTCTCCTTCTTTTTTTTCACTCCTCTCTTCCGCCCCTCTGTTGTCGCCCTTTACCTCCGACGGCAGGTATGGAACCATCTAGTAAGACGTTATTTGAACCTGCGAGCATTGTTATTTACGGGTGCACAATGGGACAGCTGAAGAGCTGGGCACAACATTGAGACATGTCGGTTGTTATTCTTGTCACCGGAGACACTCCCCTCGAACGTTATTACGAAAATATTTGAACCCTGTTGCCGGGAATTCATTCACAGTTGCACCGTATAATACCTCCTGTGCAATAATATTTTCTAAATCTCTTTTTTTTTTTTTCTCCTCCCATTTATTCTCGGTCGAAGCAATAGACGCTGCGTAACGGAGAGGATTCTTGAATGCGGCGCAAAATCGCTGCAAAGAAGTTTCACCGGATTTCCATTGCGTCGTTCGATGTATAGTTGCTCGTATTTCGGTATAAGGTACGTATATGTCTTTTTCGCAGGCAAACCTATTCGACCCACTTTCTTACTGTTCGGCACCACGAGGTCAAGAGAATTGCAAACTCTGCGGTCAAGCAACAGAGTCCTCCTAACTCAACGCGTAAGTAACCCGATGCGTCGGATACCATTTCGCCGTTGTGATCTCGTATTCGTTACGAAATACTGCCGATTCACGCGCTTCGGTTGAAGAAAATAATAAAGGAAAAATTTGTACCTGCGGGTGTAAAATTCCTCGGAAAATGAGGCGATGAATTGCGGAACAGACGTGATTATACCGCGTCTATACGGGTAAGCTGTTTTCTTCTCTCGCCAAGTGGAAGCTGTGAGCCTCGTAAAAACTACGTCAATGAAACAGAGTTCAGAGGAGAGAACTCTGAAGAGGGAACCGGAACCGTTCTAGATGAGTATAATAAAAATAATAATAATAGTTATTATTATAATAATAATTATAATAGAATTTTCCTTCCACCGCGGTATCAATGCAACGAAACCCCCGAGGTGGGCATCGAAATAAAGGGCAAACGGCCCCTCGGAAAAGTGATGGTGCCACAAAATGAAAGTTGTGAAGGTGAAGGTGAAAAATGATTGGTAACTCGCTGGGTTGGGCTCCTTAAAAGCCGTTAAATATCGCGCGAGACACCAACCAGTGTGCCTCGATGATTCAGTATTTACGGACAATGCCAAAGAAATTGGCTTTTTGGGACCGTGGGGCCCCGGCGGCGCTCGCTAGGAGGTCCCCTCGCATCTTTTCGATGAAAATGAAAGAGCCTGGAGTATTTTGGGTCCGCTAACGGTGCACCCTACACACCGTCACGTGGAAGTCGTTCGCTTGAAAATATTCATTTTCCAACTATGCGGTTCCGATGATGCAACGGTCAAGCTGCGGTCCCCGTGTCCAGAGTTCCCACGGTGATTCCGAAGCTTTTTCGAACTGGTCGGAATATTCGCGGTACCGAGTACATTGGTCGTTTTTCTGCGCTCGTATCCCATCCCTCTGTATCACTCCACAAAACCATCGATGTAATTATGCCGCGGTATCTGCATTTGTACGTCATCGTTTGTTCGATGACTCGAGATGGCCGTAGTAGTTCCTTCGGCGAAAGAACAACGGCGCCTTGAATGGGGTGAATGACATTACGTGGAAACGCGATCAGAGAAATTCCAACTCGCAAGGCATTTGGACAGATGCAATTGTTCGAGTGACATTTAACATTTCTTCTCCGTTTCGTGGGTGGTAAGGTGGCCGAATTGACCTTTTTTGCCCGTCTCCCCTCCTCCCTTCGTCCCCTCGCTCGCAATTTACCCTCGCTTTTCTCGCCCCCTCGCATCGCCTATTGAAATGTCACCGACCAAACTGTGTCGGTCGAAGCGTCGCGTTCCGCGTCGCGCGGAATGTCCTCCGATAATAACCGGCTCGCAAGATTCCGTTTCGAAGCAGAGCTGCTCGTTTTTCCATCTGTTCGACATCCGTGTGCCAACTGTTACTCCCATGCGAGAGCCGAGAGCCCGATCGAGACTGCCTAGGTTCTAGACGAATAATCACTTTTCTCTTTTCACCGAGAGAATCCTTTAACAGCACGGCGCGCATACGCCCGATGTATAAGTACCGCGGTAATTATGGAAACGTCAAGTTTTTCGGCGTCACTTCGCTCGCCCAGACGTCTCGATGGATTTTCGTTATATTTATTTTCTCCGAAACCATACGCGTTCTCGTGGATTCCCTCGGCGCTGGGCATTAGGATCGCGTTAGGAGTCGCTTTTCCAAATAACACAAATAAAAACTCCGGGAGACATCGCGAGTCAAAGTCGACTGGCTCAGCGGGCGCTGACGACCGGAAACCCAGCGTAAAAATATACCATGATCTCGGTTGCGGGGCTATTGTGCAGCGGGCAAAACTGTTTACAATGATCTATGGATCTCGTAGATCTTTTACGCCATAGAACTTAGATCGGGATCTGAGAGGGATATTATTGACAACGGTAGCTCCTTGTACCGGGATCAAAATGGACAGCCAACCACCCACCTGGTTCCCGCATTTGCAGGCAGATGCAGCGTAACACAAAAAAAAAAAAAGAAGAAAAGGGCTCCCGAACGGAAGGATGATCCAACGGATACCTGATCTAACACAGATATCCGCATAATTTCGGTATACCTACACCGATGGAACTTGAAGAATTGAGACGTCGAGCGAATGAATTCATCGACACCGAAAATAGATATACCGTGGAAAGTTGTATTTTACACCAAATCACTTCAAGTGCGAGACGAAATACGCGTAAATGTTTTTTTTTTGTAAATTCTTGGCGTTATCAGCGTAAAAGGCGCAGTTGTTACGTCGAAAGGCTTCGATCCGATGTACGATAGGAGCACCGTCGTGTGCAGACAATGCAGAACGCGACTGATTTTCGCCCTTCTATTAATTTTTTGGTTCGGCCGAAAAATAATTGCCAATTCGCATCTTGCGTCGGGTATCGATTCGTCGCTGTATACGCGGTGAGAAAACCTCGGGCAGAAAAGGCAGTGCGTACAGTGGGTACGGAATGGAAGCTGACTTTAGACTTTTTAACTGTCTAGACGTCGCGGGCGTGCGTTATGATCGCAAACCCAGTTCCATTCCAGATACGTTGAAAATCGATTAAATTACCCTTTTGTTTGCCGATGGGCGAGTGCGGGAGGCGTGGTATTATTTGACGATAGAAAATTCAATCCTTGTTCGCGAATTTCTTCGCGTACGGTACAACTGTTTACTTTTGATTTCTGTGGACGAGAACGTACGTTTCCGAACGGTAGTGGGACGACGACCGGGCTATACCAGCCGTCCAAGCGTTTCGAGCCATTGGTAGGAATTCACCGTGTGCGATTTTTGTGCAAAAACACACAGAAGAACGGAATGAAAAATGTGCGGCAAAAAGAATTGGTACGTTGAAGAGAAAAATGAAAACCGTTTCGGATAGCGCGTCCGAAACTGCAAAGAAGGGGATAAGAAAGCCCCGGGGAAAATTGAAGTGAATAAATCAGAACACGCGTCCTTTTAACCCTTTGCCCTCTTGGCAAAAAAATTGACTCCACGATTTGTAATTTTTTTCACCGCTTCGTGGGTTTCGCCTATAAATCAGGTAAAATCTGAAATACTTATATTTATGTCCTATAAATATGGAGATTTTGTGAAAGACGTGCTTCGACGGGGCAACGGCGTCACCCCAGTCAGCGGAGTCCCGACGGTATCGTAAGTCCGAGGAGAGTTCCACGCCCGTAAAAATCGAAAAAGTATATCATTTTCGCGAACTCAACCCACTCGCGCTCGGTAGCGCCGAATTTTTTTTTCAAAATGGGTAACGACTCTTTAAAATACGTCAAAGCGACCCGGTGGACCTACGGCCGCGCGGCTTCGCAAAACCTTGAGCGAGTCTTTGCTGTAGCTGCGGTGGTTCGTAATTTCCTAGGAAAACTAAGGTGGTCAGGCAAATTTCGATTCTCAGACACGCAAACTACCCGGCATCAAAAGACCTCTCCCCGTCACATCCAGATCCCAAAAGCGGCGTTCCACCTTAAGCTCGTACCTCGGTAGCTATTTCGACGTGGTGTCCAAACCCCTCTGCTACCGCGCCGCCTCGTCGCTCGCCTGCTTCTCTCTTCTCATCTCAGGTAAGCCCGAGCTTTACCGACTCGTGCGTCTTTTCGCATCTGTTCGTCGACCATCCTCGGTGTACCGATATCACGTGAAATCTCAATGGATATTCTTCATCCCCGTTTCCCGGCGAGAGAGTTGTCGGCGTACACCGTTGAGAGGGTATCAACGGTTTGAAACGCGGTTTCCGGAGGTACACCGATTCAGTGGGATACAGAAACGAGAGATTCAGGTATAAACGTGGAGGACTCACCGGTCTCCGGATCCTTTCACGGACGACAGCGATTCCACGCATATTTCGTGGCTAGTTTCGGGTAGCTGCGGAAATCACTCACCCAAGTACGGACAACTCGAATATCGATTGATTACACCCGCCTTCGATTTACGCTGCGGGTTGACAGAGCGCGGGTGTAAGAGCATATATTTGCGCAGCGAGTGGAAGCACTCGCCGACACTTGGAGACCAGGTAAAGAGTTTGGCACGCGGCACCGCGTATAAAACGCAGGTAGCCCTGGCAGCCGTCGTCGAGTTAGGTGGTTGTATTTTTCTCTTTGTCCACGGGGCGTCCGTTGCATACATTAGATCCACCGATAAAGTACTTCGCATGGTCCCAATGTTCCCTGGTTACACCGAAGGACACGCTCACTAAGTCAGGGCTTACGGTTAGTAGTGATCCGACCGTAGGAGAAAGTCGTAGGTGAAAATTCACCGGGAAGATCGTAGGATGTCGGGGGATCGTTCGGAGAGAGAGAGAGAGAGAGAGGAAGAGAGAGGGAGAGAAAAAGGAGCACGCCCTGTCGGTTGGGAAGAGGTGCGGAGAGGAGAGATATAGAGCCATTAGGCACCCCGCGGGTTCCCGGGCCAAGAACAATGAAAAGGTTCCCTCGGAGTTATGCGTCGGACTCAGGGACACTTCTAATTTACAATAAACACGTATACCAAAGAGCCAGTGTTTTAGGATATGGGAAGTCCCTCGTCGGTCGCGCGCCACGTACCTTCGGGTCCTTTGACTTTCGGACGGAATATCCAGTTTTCATATACCTACCCCCCCAACTACGTGTGTATCTAAATTCGATCTCGGTTGCGCCGCTGCTGCATTATTGGTAGATAATGCTACGGGACATTCGTACGTGTACGCTAGCCCAGATGCATTGGAAATGAAGAAGCAAGCTATCCGAAACGGAGTGGCTCTGAATGGAGCCTAATAAATATAATATACTCGTGTATCTCCAGACAGCGATTCGTTCTTGGAAATATGCCAAACATCCACGGAGAAATAACAATGCAAGCGCGGAGTGTAGTTGTTACTAAAAGAAATATAACGACAATGGTAACGATGATACAGCCTTTGTTGCTTTTCAATTCCATGTTGGTAAAGTGCGAATCTTATTGGGGAAACGAGGACTTTCATCAATCGCACAAACGGCAACACGCTGGCGAAACGGTGTATGCAAATAACATCCTATACAGCTACAACGTAATACATACGCGTGTACGCGTATGTATAACATTCATATGATGTAGCAACGAGTGCACGAAATATTCATTCGATTCGTAAACACACCTGTGTCAGAGAAGTTGATTCTTGAATCCCGAATCACCGCACACCTAGCGTGTTCACGCGTAGTCGTATGAATAAGTAACGCGAATCAATACTTTGACAATTTAGGCACAAGTAAGACTGCAAGGGACTCGAACGCGTCACGGCTGTCTCTGATTATCGTTTGCATAATAATAATCGTGACGATAATAATAATAATGACGATGATAATAATGGTGGACTCGAGTTGCGGAGGAGGTGCTATTGAGGTACCGGTCTACCGATCGTATCACACGCATCGGATGTGACAATTAAGGTCAGCGGTTTTAATTTTATCTCGTTTAAAGTGCCGGTCGGTAGATATATGCGATGTAGATACATGCGTCTGCTAGACGAGGGCTATTGGAACTCGTCGGACTTGACACTTTGTATATGAAGAGAATATAATCAAACGTCGTGCCATCGGAGCAAATGAGAAGCGCTTTTGACGTGACAAAAGTCTCGGGTGAACGTGAACATTCACGGGTGTCTGTTTGTAAATTCGCAGAGACACGAGGGAAATATTTGCTTTGCCCCGACGCCAGGACAACGGGATCCTCTATCCATCACTTGATATACGACGCGTATTGCCGTTACACCCTCTAAAATCACCCTCTCTCTCTCCATTCCAAGCTCTTTGAGCCCTTTAGGGCACTCGAATCTCGCACATATTGCTTTCAGTTATCGTGTACACTTTGGATTAATTTACATCTGGAACAAGGTACACCGCGGATTGGTGTAAATCAAGTACTCCGTCGGCATTTTGTAGGTCCGTCGCTGATTAAGTTTCTCCCAGATCCGCCGGTCGTGTAAAGTAGTGGCAGGAATTCATTTTTTGACCACTGCGTGTTTCAAGTCAACGTCGGAGATATGGAGTGTCGACAAATGTTTTATTCGCGCAATGGTTCGATTGTTCGTGATCGCAGCCTGCGCGAAAGCCAAAAAATCTATGGTCCGACAAAGGCGTGTGTATGACGGATGTGAGAGGCGAAGATTGGCAGGTTTACAGCTTCAACTATTCCAAGAGCCAGCCGTTTGTTCATCTCCGAGGCGTTGATCCGTTTCTGGGGTAATCGTCTTTTCGTGCCTTTTATTATCGACCTCTGAATAATTCACAAATGTTTGACGGATTTCTGGCCGAATAACCGGTTGCGAAATAATGAAATAGTCTCAAAATACTCCGTATGATCTTCGTGGCGAAATCTTCTTTCGCTTAAAAATTTACGAAGACGTATCGTCTCGCCGTACCACGTAGCCCACTTCGGTCTCCATTCACTTCTTTTCTAAGAGCAACTTACGAGACCGGAAAATGTCTCAATATAACTAGGTCGAGTTCTTTGGCCAGTTTTAACGCAGACCAAGATAAGTTTTTCGCACGAACGTTGGAAAAGTAAAATGGAGTGGTAACTGCAGGTATGTAGGTACGTAGGTCGTTGGTGTAAAATTTTTTACGGTTGTAATTTTCGCTACCGATACTCGAGGGATTGGCAAATGACAGCTCCGGAAGACCACTGACCAGGCGAGAACCCCAAAAGGCCTTCCGTTTTTGGTGGTTCGTTTTGAAAATCGTTCGAAAGGCATGACGTATTGCTTCCATAAATAGTAAGGGAAACCAAAAGAGGAAACGAGATATATAGCTGTGGACCTCCCAGAGTTCTGGCCACCTAAATGGTGTTTGACATTTGCCCATTTACTTTCAAGTTGTGACCAAAGTATCCTCCCACACGGGCCACCGACACAGTTCAACTCCATTGTGCTTCCCGAGGTTCCCTCATTTTATTGGTGCTTCCGGATTAGCCCCAGTCTCTCGACGATTTATAAGCAGTCTCTCCCCCTCTCTCCGGGTCGAGCGCTAGTTCGTTTCGGTTTAGGTCGAATCTAACTTCTGGCGTACAATATCATAGCTGGTTCGTTCACATGTATTCCGAAAAGACCTGTAGAGCTCCCCATCGGTATGCACATTCGTACAAGGAAAGGAATGCACTCTATAATTCTTGGCCGCTTCGAAATCACGGCGTAGCTGGCTTAACATTTGATTTATTTAGGGTTCTCTGGGTTAATTCATTTTTACCTGTCCGTCGCTGCCTGCCGCTGGGTCGAAGCTACGCGACGGACGCCTTGCAACATTCGCCGGGTCGTAACGGATTGAATCTTCTTTGAGATTCGTCGCCCTCATGATCAGTCAAAAAATTTCCGGATTAATTTGAATGGTTTTTTCTTTCCGAAGATCATTTACTTTCCATTTTTCTCGTTACACCCGATTCCTCGAACGCGAGCTCGTGCCTCAGGATAAATTATTATCCCTCAACCGCGAAAAATAACGCTTACAATTAATCAGTTGCGCGCGTTACGTGCTAGCGCATAAACGTACGTTATAACTTATACCTATAATCCGAGTAACGCGTATTTATGCAGTAGGTGATATTATACGCACGACCTACGGAGGTGGTGACAAATATCATCGTTCTGAAATACGGTAGAATCCACAGGTGTTTGTATGAAAATTTGAAAATGACGAATTCCTAACGACTAGTTAACTACCGTACCCGTGTAGCCTTGTCTCGCTGTGAGCCATTATCGAGCTCCAAGTGAATTAGTAAGTGGTATCTATTCATCAACTTGTCCCAAAGGGTGGAACTTAATACCCACTCCACGGGCGATAACGTTTCGATTATAAAAAAAAACAATTGAGCCGCTAACTCCGCTCGGTCACGGAAAAACATGTGAAAAAAATAAGTTATCAGGTATACCGCTGATAAGAATCAGGAATCACGCTGGACCCCTGAGACCGGAAAGTTTTGATAAATAATATTTTCCGCAAGGTCATTCAGTCGCGCTTATCCATCTTAGCGAAACTTAGAAAAATCCCGAATCTTTCGAGTCAATTAGGAACTAGATTTCGAGACACACGCGCGCCTTACCACCTCGAAAGAGTGACCCTTTGACGTTGGGTATCCCATAAATTAGGAGGTTTTTTGGATTTGAAAAAAAAAAAAAACAACACAACAACACCTTCCGCCTTCCGAGAATGCCTTCGACGCGACGCTAACCTTTGCCGAGAAGATACTAGGCCACGCACACGCGTTATAATGGCGTAGGGCAGGTAGAAGATAGCTGTACGTACATCCTTTTAGTGCGTTCGGAGGGGGATCAAGTTCGCATTAATTCAAGTGATTCGAACCATGAGTCAAAACTGAGACCCCGTACTCTAAGCCTAAGACCTTTATTGTCGCAGGGGCGAATAATCCAGGTCTCATGGGGTTCGGAATTTATACATCGAACTGCTCTACCGCCGGGATCGGTATAGGGTCGACATCAGGTTGGTGTAACGTAAAGTAACCAGGGCTGTAATCTCGGTGACGTCATCGCGGTCTTAGACCTTGAAACTAAAGAACCGTGCGGCCGGAATCCTCGAAACGTAAAGAAAATAAGCAAAAAAAAAACCTTGCGGTCGCGATCGCGGCGAAACGTTTATATTACGGGAGATTTTAGTTTTCGCGGTGGTTACGGCGGGTAATAAGACCTTTCTCCGATCTTTTGACGACGGAACCCGCGTTTATTGGCCAACGTGTTTCGAGCGGGTAAGGTCAAGCCGTTAAATTGCACGGCGAGGAAGGTACGCGTATATGCCCGTATCCCAAAAGTTGTTAATTTTTTTTCTAGCTCACTAAATCAAGATGAGTTTGGGCCAGTGAACCGCCAGAAATGACGTTGGACAAGACTGACTACGTTAGAGCTTTGGGCCACAATTTTAACCACCGCCATATTTCACCGGGCGTGAGTTATGGCAGACGGTCGACGCAAATGATTTAGGTTTAATAACGACGAAAACCATACCGCACCGTTCCCCACCTCGGTCCACCTCGCCTCACCTATCCTCGGCGGTCAGGTCAGCCGGGCATTGTGGGACCGAGGAAGAGAAGGTGTCCCCGAGCGACACGAGGTAAGAGAAGGACCCCCGCGGCAATCCGGGGCCCCCCCCCCCCGGGCTCAAAACTCTGGGTCTCCTAAAAAGAACCGATGTTTATAGGCTCCGTTGGAATTTCAGTCGGCCGCGTACACGAGAGATAAGGTAATTTCGGTCGAGCGTAATTGGGCCTGAGGAACGGTCCCCTATCGGCTAAATATCCACGTAATGTCCGGAGGCACTTTATTCCTCAAGCCTTTCCGGCTTTGTCTTGTATCGCGGTGCGGTATGAAGACGTTAACGTCTCTCTTATTTCTCGCACGGAGAGATACGTCGTCGTTGTTCGCACCGCGTCAAGCAACGTACGCCTGCCACTCGCGACGATCGCCGCATTCTCTTTTGACGAAAAATAATTGTAATTCATACACCGATCGGAAAAGGATGGTGTACAGAGACGACGATTTGTGTGACTCGATGTATTCCGAACCCGTCCGATAACGCAAACGGTCGTTCACCTTGAAAGTTTTAGCGATGAGTCCCGTGGTTGTAGTCACGGTTTGTTGGAATTCCACATTTTTTTCATTCACTACACCCCGAGCCTGGGCGTTCGGATGACGCGCTAATTCTTAGATTCGATGTAATTTATCACCTCCTGTATTCCCGAAACCGCAAACGCCAGAGGTGTTACTCTCGACAGTCGAACACGATCCGCGGGATTAAGAGAAACGTTTCGGTTTCGTTCAAGATTCGCCGATAATCTGCATGTCCAGGGGATTGAGTTATTGCCGTATATACGTGATGTATCTGCCCGTAGGATAAAATTCTTAGGATCCATATTTCCCGTAACACCGCAGAGAGGTATGAGCCGTACATCACCGGAGTGATTTTGGTAAACTTTATAATTTTATATACGGGTTACGTCCAGCTCCGCACAGTGCGTTCGTGTTACTTACACCGTAAGTGTGTATCTGCCAGGGGCAGGTGAGCCTTGTATCCATACCGCATAAACTGCGGGGATATAAAGTAAGTAAGAAGTTCGGAACGGTTCAACTTTGTAATTTGATTATTAGGCAGCACGATAATTTATAACGAAGCCGCTCGAAGAGTTGGCGACGTTAATGTAAATTTATATGTGCCTCAATTTCGATATCGTCGGGGAATCGTTGAAGTTATTCACCGCGAGCGTGGAACGGGGAAATGAAAAAAACGGCGCTCCAATAAGAGAAAACATCACATCGACATCTTTCATTTTTTACCCAACACATTAGCTGATTGAATATATATTAGCGATATTTACTCGACTTCCCTTTTCCACTCCGCGTGACCAGGAGCGACGGCAGCATCGCCGCGCTTCGTCGACCTCGTTTACCCCGGGTGTCGGAATCTAGAACATTCCAAGTGCCGACGATAAATATGAAAACGCATTTGTCAATTTTCCACACGCGGGTGTATATACGTGTATATATGCATGTACCTCGCGGGAGTTCGTACGCGAGAGTGAAGAGTTTGGTTTTCAGTCAATTAAAAAAACTGGAAAACGCGTGGTGCTGCACGGCATCGGTGCAATTTTTGTCGAGTCCGTAATTGAGGTACGATTGGTCCGATCCCCTTTATGAGGCGGTTTTGAATGGAGGAAGTGGAACGACAAACGGAGACGAATAAAACTGAATAATACAGAAATTCCGTGGTCCATCAAACGGTCGTTAAAGTGATTTGTGAATTGCAGTTGCATGTATAAGGGCGGTCGCATCGGTTTAGTAAAAACATTTTTCACGCGAGCTCTCGGAGGGAGACCCTTCCCTTAAGCTTTCCTCGTATAAGCTTATATTATTAAAGGCGTTCGGGGGGTCCGGACTAAAACGTCTCTCCATCGGAACCGATGAGTAATGCTCCCTTGCAGTAGCACGGATAGAACTACCCTCCCCGATTATCACGCGTGTGGATATAAAGTATCCCGATATTATGAAAATTTACAAACTGGGATCAATTTTCTCTCGTCGCCACGATTTATTTAACAACGTTTAGATAGCTGACATCGGTAATTTTTACTCTCCTTTATCTCCGGCCTCGTGATGTACAAAAATTTACGAGCCCTGCAAGCTACACGAATAAAAACTCACTCACTCGAAATTATCCGAGGCAAGTGGTGCAGGTGCATGCGAGCACTGTTCGCCTCGGTACGATCGATCATCGTGTTCGAACGATCTCTGATATTATTTATACCGATCTCATGCGCTCTCTTCGTAGCCTCGGGGGTTCTTGTCATTTCTCTTTCGTTTTTTGTTCTTAGAAAGAAAAGAATTTACTTACAAAGTTATTTTTCTTGGTTACGCTTTTCTCTCTCAGCTCTATCGATACCCGATCAATCGAGGTATTCTGAGCGTAAGATTCGAAATGAAGTCAAGTGACTCGAGTCGTTGGCTGAGAAAGTATGAAATCCGAATCGCTTGATACGCATGAATTAAGCTCAAGATGCGTACTTAGGTACGAATAATGTCTGAGAAGTCTGACGTTGTCCCTTTCTTTCGTGTTGATTCCAGACGGGACTTTTGGGAATCGCAGAGAGTCTGGCGTGCCCAGTAGACCAAAACGCCCTCGTCTCGGCAGACTCGCGGTAAAAACGAAATTGCTTGAATTCAACAGCAGCGGCAGCAGCAGCAGCTACCCCCAAACTAACCCAAGAACACTGGCCGACCCCCCGAGTTATAAATAATGGGCTGCCCGCCCTTTGGCCTTCCATCAGCGCTGCGCTCGGACTGCACGTTGCCAGCGAAAATCTCCAGACTCTATTTCCGCGTGTACGAGCTGCGGAGAATTCGGGTGCGAGGGAAATTTTTCTGCATCTTTTTCACGCCGTTACGCTCTTCCGACTTAACGATTTCGGCGATGCGCGTTATATCGTGAATCGTTCGGTTCTCGTGAAAAAAAAAAAACCAAATTTCAATTTATCGTACAGATTAACGCATTGAAACTACCTCTGTTACTCGACTGTAAAACTATAAAGATTACGTTTAATGCGTCAGCGTTTTTGACCAGTCAACTATAATAAGACGAGGGGATCTCAAACAATGCAATTTCCGAAAGATTATATTAAGAATAATGACAGAGGGCCATTCCCCCGGAAGATTAGTTTTATGTTTACCCGACACTATCTCTCATCAGTAAACATGACTGTTGATTTCTTCAAAAAATATTCTTTGGAACCATGAGACGCCTTATGCCACATCGAATACAGAGGTCCAAACGCGGTGAACGGCCCCCTTATTCCGGGTCTTGTTCTCCGGGAGACAGCAGGATACCGAGGTTGTCAATATTTTGGGCTTTCGGTCTACTCGACCGGGAAGAAAATTTTTGCCTCTCAACTATACCTGCTCCCTGAAATTCTCTTCGCCACTCCCAGAGAGTGTACACGGTGTGTAATATTCCCGAAGGTTCCAGTCCTCGGATCGCGGTTTTATATTCCTCGGGATATATTCTTGCCATTTCCGGGTCGGGTAGATGGCCTGTTCGGGTAGAATATCGTTGATACAAAATTGAAAAATCCTGCACGAGTTATTATTTTGTCGTGCGAATTTCGCATCGTTGTACCTGCATTTTTTTTTTCTTTTTTTTTTTTTCCTCTCTTTTAGTCCTTAAGGAGGCTAAAGTTTCCGTGTAGGGGACTTTGTACCTCCTCATATATCGTAGGTATAGGGTCAACGAAATTTTCCCTGGCGAAACTGTTTAAACCTGTATCGAGGAGCCCACGTTGTCGTAAACACGTAAGGGATTCGGTCGTTTGGGATTCAACATAGACCTCCAGCCCTTTTGTGAACCCCTTAGGCTTAGAGACCTAGTAGAGATTCTCGGCCAGATAGAGGTCGGTCACGGAAGAATTTATCCCCGGAGAGGCGGGCGCAGGTCCTCCGTGGACTCTCAAGGCGAATTTTAAAGAGAGAATCCCGCCGGTAGTGGGTGGATCCCTCGGTCAATCTGCTGGCGCGGGCGGACCCCCTGGACCGTGGAACAAAGAAACAGACCGCGAACTCGAAACCTAAGAAAAACACTGCGCGACCTTATAAATCATTATTCGGGGAAATTTTGCGGCAAGTCGTCAACGGAGTTTCTCATTTATTCAGCCAGAGAACTCAATGTGTGTAAGGTGTACCGTTGTGTGCGTTACATTTTCTTCGCTTTTATGATGATAGAAGAGTCTTTTATGCGAAAAAATCACCGGATTATTATTCCTTCGCAAAGTTCACGCTTGCGTGATTCGATTTTGTGTAGATAATATTTATTTAGTTTTTTTTTTTTTTTTTTTTTGTTTCTGGTCTGTGAATCGTGTTATCCTTCTTTCGTTCGAGTCACTTATCGTTAATGACATCGGTGAAAATAGGGATGAAAAAAGAGAAAGCAGCTTTCAAACCACATCTACAGATGATCGGAAAGACGAATTAAATTTTTGATCCTAATTAAGTTTTCATTGAAACATTATTTTTTCAATGTTCAATTTAATTTTTATTGCACAGCAGTTACGTGCGGTAGCAATTAGGAGTACGTATGAAACGGATCAGATGTACCACTTAGCGTTAGCGGGAAGGTTGTTGTTGTTGTTTTTTTTTTTTTGTATACACGGTAGCGTGCTCGGTGTACGACGTAGGTCGATGAAAAATGTGAAACTGTGAGCTCCGCGTTATTATAAGAAATAAATTGAAGCTCCATCGAGTGTTGGATGTAGGCGCCGAGTCCGGATATAGGAGATCGGTGGATGGGAAACCCCGGTACCTCCCGTTGAGACGTGTTGTCGGAAAATTAGCGCTCTTGTGCGTTTACAAAAACAGAGTCTGAAAGCACTTCTCTGACTCGGCGCTTAAATAGACGAGGGCAAATATTGACTTTTCAAACGCGCTGCAGCCTCCCCGTAATCCGGAATAGTGCGCCGCTAGTTTCTACCGGCTTGAGGGGATGGCACCACCCGCGCACCGGTTCAGCATTTTCCGTAGGGTTGCCGCGCTCGCTCTACGAGATGCTGCTAACCGCGCCGTTTATTATCTCGCTATTCAAAGTCGAGCCAATTACACGTCTCGTACTCCTCGGTTGTTATACATAAAGCATTAGGCGCGAGTTTCGGCGACTCCGCGACTTTCGGCAGTTGATATTGCATTTTTTCGCTCCCATCTGTTTTTCTCGCCAATTTTTTTTCACCTTTGCAGCCCCCGCTTCTCGTCTCGCAATTTAATTCTCTCCGTCCTCTCCTCTTTACCGTGCGAAATTCGAGGTCGAACGGTTGTCGGAGGTCCGCGGGACAGACGTAAACTACAAAGCGGTGGTAACTGTTACTGTTATGACCGTTGCGAGAGAAGTAGGCTGTGAAAGTCGTAATCAAAAGTAGCGGGCTGTGCTTTGGGCGTTAAGCGGTTCACACCTCGAGTCGTAATTTATAACTCCCTTTCGGAATGATGCGTGTAAATATGTATAATGTATAATGTGTTATAACACCGCCGTATCCATATGCACGCGTGAAGCCATCGCGCACCTATAAGTAATTTTACCTGGGTAGCGTAACCCTGAGGAATAGCTCGGTCAGTGTGGCTTGTTGACGCCCCGTTGATTCGTTACCCCAATTTTCTACGAACGTAATTTATCATTTCGGTTATTAAACTCTCGATGAAAATTTGGAAATCTCGTTACATTCACCGTCAAAAGACCGACAGATGGATTTATACCAGAAGTAAATTTACTGAGAATCCCCGCGTCTCAAATGGTATAATGTAGTAGGTATCGTGTGCATACGTGTAGCATTTAGATGTCTGTACTATATTACAATCCGGAGATCGAGGATGAAAAAGAGGAGGAAAAAAATAAAAGAAAAACTGGTACAAGAAACTTTGGGAATTCGGTTTTTATATCTTCTGTGGAAAATGTTGTTCTGCGCGAACGGTGCGTAGAGGTTGGAATAGCGTCGTTCTCTCAGAGCCTATTAGCGAATAAATAAAACAGATTTATGACTTCACAACAGAGCCATAAAGGCAGAGCGTAGCCCGGTTGGCCATTTTTTTAATATATGTATATATATTTTTTTTTCGGAAAAAGGGCTAAAGAAGGGGGTTGCGGAATAAAGAATGATGAAAAAAAAAAATAAAGTAAAATAAACGAAACGAAACGAATGAAATAAAATAAAAGAGAAAATAGAAACAAATTTATTCGCGGCGGCGCTTTTTTTTTCAAGTCCGCGCCGCCGCGAGAAATTCGAAGGAGAAATTAAGCAATATCTATCCATCGGATCGGCTTAAAGTATTACCCCGTGAGAGGCATAATTCCGTCATCGTATGAATATACGTGAACTCAATTTGCCCTTGGGAGGGAGTAAAATTTATCGAAAGACGGCCAACTCGGCTCGTCCCCCGAGGCAGTTACTCACGATTCTTGGCGCCTCAGCAGCTATCCAACGGGAAACCACCGTTTCTCGCGGTGCACATCGGCTCGTACTTATCCCGGACCACCCCCGTGCGCTTCGCAGGACCACCCCGGGCCGAGCGAACCAACGCTAAGTATGTGGCTTGGGGTAGCACACGTTGCCAACCCCTGGCAATCATAACAAGCTTTCCCGAGCCGTTTCAAAGTGCACGGGGATTTCCCCCCCCCCCCCCCCCCCCCCCCTCGCTATTCTATATAAGTACAATAGTACTGCAACGCGGCAGAGCTACGGGGCCATTTTCCCCGATCCTCCCCATCGCTATTGGATATCCCCCTGCGAAATGTGTACGCGCGAAAATTCGCCACGCGAGAGCTAGTTTACCGGGCGACGCGAATCGCGCCTATAAATTATCGGGGCCCAGGCGTTAGCAGGGATTGTAATTATTTAAATGTATAACGGTGAACGCGTACACCGGGGTAACCGGCTTAAGGGTCTAAGGGCGCAACAGCAATAAGAACGGCGGGTACGAATAACTATACGAGCGAGCGGCAGTCTAGAAGCAATTTTCCTAACGTTGAGATTAATTATTGTTATCGTAAGGCGGTTATTTTATATTCACACGTTTTACCGATTCGCTTTAACGAACGCCCGAGTTTCGGGCGAGTCGAGCAGCCAGCAACTCACCGCTCGTTTTTACCGGAGGCCCCTGGAGCCGGAGTTTCTGTTTATACCACGTGTAAAGGGGATTTGGGAATATTGTCGAAAGGGGTGCGGGTATTCGGTTGATTGGCAGCTATCTGGATCCAATTGCGCTCCATCACGTTATACTTCAATACCCATTATCTTGATCCCGCAGTCACCAGACACAACGAGGTGGAAGGTATAACGTATTCAACTCCGAACAGAATTCAATCTTCCCCGGATGTGTGCGGACTTAAACCGAACACATCGACGGGAATTGAGTCAGAAAAATGTCATCCCTATCAAAAGTATTCCCCGTAATATTCGCGAATCGCGATATTAAACCGACAAGCGCCATGGTAAATTACACCGTGGATTTATTATTCTTTCAGGTATGCCGAGCAGCGTACGAGGAGGGGTTGTAGATCGTGGATTTAACGTCGCCCAGGAGTAGGGCGAATCTAAGGAACTGTTATAATACGAAAACCGTGAGGACCAGTTTCGGTACACAATTCCTTCTGGAAGCACAAATCGTGTTAGGAAGACAACGCTGGATTATAACTATCCCATGAGACCGCCCCATGTAAAAGATCCCCGGCCTCGGGGATGTCCCGAGGGAATAGTCCTCCCTCCCATATTTGTTGAAATATACGTGACAACGTTAATCCTATATGGACAGAAACGACCGAGACCTCGATGCGAAGGCATTTTTATTTATCAAGCAAACGCGTATAGTCGCTGGGGTATATATCGCGTGTTCGGTATGTCGTCTTTTGTGAGGAGGTGACTTTCGCCGTTGGATCTGAAACGCAGTGCGGAAATTCGACGCGTGATGTTTATCCGCTTGAAAGATTATTTTGCCGCCAAACTCGTTGAAGTTTTTACTCAGATAGACGGCCGATGGCGAGCGATGCGGAAAAACGCAATAGACTGCGCGGTCGATGATGTTCCAACAGAGCTTCTTCCGGAAAAAGAAGACCTGCTTTCGGAAACGGCTGACCTGAAAATAATCGGAAGTGCGACGAGAAGTCGGAGTTCCCGGTCGACGATCCGACGAGTCCGATCGCGTGAAATATGCCATGAATAGATTACAAGGAGATGACGATCTATTTCGCGTCCACAATCAGGCCTAATTGTGAGACCGTATTCGGAGGGGCTTTTGCCTCCTAGTTTTTAACCGCGCGGAGATATGGTCGACCTTCGTCGAGCTGCGGGCGTAGACCGAGCACAGGTGAATTCACGCACCCATGTTTTTCCCCGTTACGGAGTCACGAACAATGGCGACGGCAAATTACACTCGAACCACGTGGCTCGCATGGCGACCGCAACGACTTCCGGTATCTTATCCCACCGCGCGTTTCCCCGTCACCGATCCCGAAACGAAGAGTTCGCCGCCCTTCTCGTCTCCGCTTCGCCTGAGCGATGGTTTACCTGTCCGGGGGAATCTCCGCGAGGAGTAGAAGGGGCCCGAACAGCGGCGGTTGCGGGGCGGGAAGAAGGCGCGGGAAAAGGAAGGATCCGCCATTACGTAAATGCGATGTCATTCGTACACGCTAGTCGAGCCTACCGCGGCCCGAGCTCTTCACCTGGGGCACCGCGTCGACCAACGCGCGACGCCCAACGCGTCTCATTCTGATTCATGCCCGACCGTGTCCTCGTATTACTCACCTAGACAATACGACTGCAGCTTTAAACAATGGAGTGTACGAGCTAACTGATTTATGCAACTTAATTCACGTTTTGTCGACCTCCAGACGCACACCAATTTAACGGAGGTTGTTTTAATCAGGGGCCACGGCGTATGGTATGTTTAAGCTCCAACACCGCGACGCGCGACGCTTCCGCGCAAGCTGGATATAACCAGATGCGGGTGGCTTCTGCAAATGGCTTCTGCAAATGCAAACCGTTGGAAATAAACCTCTAATTAAGTTGATCCATTCGTACTCGTACAAGTACGTACGTGTACTACGGATAATTAACCGGTGTTTGTTTTCAATTAGGTATATTTAGTGCCTCCGGATTTCTGAACGCTCTTATTATGCTTACACCGCGGCAATATTATGTTATACGCGACTCCGGTATGACTCGTGTGACGATGAATTTGACGGTTCACCTTCAAAGAACCAAAGATCCCTAAATAACCGGGTCGATTTATCGAGTTTTCAAGACCGGCTACAGTAGCGGCAACAGCGGTCTCCCTCATCTCCTCGGGTGCCTCCTGAAACCCACTCAAAAGGGCTGCTTGTAACTCGTTTTATACCGGGATATCCTTAAACAAAGTCTGTTTAGCTAAGTATGAGAATTTTACGGCCCTCGCCATTGCGGGTGTCGCAATTTGGTTATATATCGCGGGAGGTCGTCCACCACCGGGGAACGGTGTAACTCTCGGCTCTCTTTGCTCCTGAAAAGTTAAAGGCTTGTAACGTTTTTTTTCCTTTCTCCGGGGCTCAAGGGACCTGTAAAAGTGCGTAGAGGAAATGTTAATCGGATAAAAGGCTTATACGTGAAAAATTTTGGCCATCTTCCTTTCACCCGGGCGACCCAGAGTCCTACATTTTCAGCCCGCAGGCTTTATCCTTGCCAACCGTTCTTCCAAGGTCGACCTTATTAAGGAAAGGCTTCTACCTTATATCCCTACGGGTTTACATTTTTTCGCCAATTACACCTGTCCCCATTTACGCTAATTCTCCGGCGTTCATTTTCACCCTTTCTCTCGTTCTTTATTCATCGTTTCCTCCTCTACACTTTTTCTTTTATTTTTTCATTCTATTTTTGGTAAAGGGGCCACAGCGTAGACGACTACTGCAGGCTTATCGTTGTCGACAAATAGGTAGCTGCCGTAGCGGACGTTTATCCGAAATCATTTTATCTAAGTAAATTGCGAGGCAAGAGATATGAGAAATTCCAGGGGTGCGTATTGGGTTTCAAAATTTACGTTCGGTCTGAAAGAATTTTAGAGAAGTAATATCGAGACTTTGTGTGTCGACTGCAGGAGATAGAGATCGAAACCTTGCCTCTTGAAATGTTGGTCTGAAAAAAGAGACAAAAGCGTGAGTACTCGAAAACGTAAAAATTCTCGAGCAAACAGCGCGACACTCTAAAAAGAGAGATTCGGAGTGGCGGACGCACTCAAGACCTAGTCCATGAAAGGGCCGTTGTCCTGCGGCAGCCAAATATTGACGAAATTCTCGAAGAAAGCGACTATCTCGCGATGTAAAGGGGATAGATGGATACTTACCGGATAAAGGGATTGCGAGATGAACGCGAATCCAATAAAAGAATGAAACGAGAAAGAGATCGATGAATGAAAATAAAATATCTGTACAAACAAAATGAATGATCGTTATCGGGAATCGAACCCTCCTGTATCGGGTGCAGTACTGGGAAGTCAAATGCGATACCATGAGCAAGCCCTTATTACCGCTTTCTAGACATCGGGATCCAGCCGTAACGCGAATAAAGGAAAAAAGATTCCCTTAATACACGAGCTGAACGAAATTAGGCAGTTGATCAAAGCGACTGGCGAGACTGCCTGCCCGTTTCTTCGTTCGGGCAAGCAGTCTCGGGAGTCTAGCGTGAAAACGGGCTCGCCCGTAGCGAATCCGCTGCAGTCACGCCCAAATACTATTGCTTTGTATTCAGTCCCTCGGTCACCCGTGACCCCCCCGTAGGCAATTTCGTTTACTTGGACCAATGCTCACAATGGGGTTGCACAAAGGGATGATCGGGTCCGCCAATAGGCTATGAGTTTCAGGGGAACCGCCGCGGCTTCTGGGGTTCGTGAGGCTGATTTTGCTTCGAGGATGAGTGGATTCGCCGATAAAGAGTGCCGCTGCTGCTTTCGCCGTTGGATCGCTTCGTTCTGCTATTTCTGGTGGATTCGAAGAGACGTTAACCCGGACCAGTTTTAAATTATGCGGGGAGGTGGAAGGCACAATCACGTATAACCGCATAACAGGGTGCTTCCTTTCTGGAATAGGAAATCTCTGGTGATCTGCACCAGATTTCGCTTCATGCCTATTCGAGTTCCCGTTTATGACCGCCTTAACCTGAATCTACCTACATACGTTTTCCTCGGGGCCTTTCTTCGCCGATTCGATGCTCGGGGATGCTTCGAAGTGGGCACTTCAACGCGCACCCGAATCTTCGATGAAACGGCGCTTTCTTCGTGTTCAACATCGATCGATTCGTGCTTTTATTCCTTTTGCTTTTCAAATATCCATGTTCTCAATTTAATTCCTTCGCTGCCCCCCCTCTACTCTGGATTATGTACCCAGCTGCGGTGGATGTATAACCGAGCGCGATTTAGGAACCAATCTCATCTTCAAAAATGGAATATGATGCGCTTAAGTTGGACTCATACTTTTACTTTTATTCCTTTTTTTCTCTCCTAATTTTATGACGGCCACTTCCTAGAGATACACAGTAGTCCACGGTTAGTTACACGGTTGAATTAAATTGTGTTTGCCCAGAACCGTATAAATTCTTTTATCGGATCACAAACCAGCTCACGCTCGGTAAACCTTCGTTATGGCATTTCATAGAGTGTAATGGAAATCGAATCGACTCCAAATTCCATAGGATTAAAAATTCACGGCTTCGAATCAAAATCTCACCTTCAGATGTCCATCTCGAAACTCTGCAAGTTTGATCCGAATCGTTTTTGATACGACGGATGATCAAAGAGGTGTTTAACTTGTTCGATTAAAATGAGTCACGCTGTGTACAATGAACGCGACTTTCTTGGCTGACTCCTCGTCGAGGGGGTTTAGTCGTGGCGAAATGCATATCTGACGAAGTTTTGCCGAGGTTCTGGCCCATATTCGTTAACATGTAGACATAAAAGAGAGGAAAGGAAAAAGAAAAAAGTAGAAATTCGATGAAAAGTTCGTTCGCATGTATACGAACCAGCAGAGACATACAATAAACATGCGGAGGTTGTATGAAAATGACCGAGTGAGCGCTGCCTCGCAACATTCTATTTGAGCATCATGTGTATGTGCATACGTACGCACTCATTCCTCCCGAAACACATTCGTACAAAAGTTTCAAGTAAGCTAATGAGCGAACTTACTTCGTTATCAAGTCAACACGCGTCGTTGATGATCAACAGCAGTACGAATTCTACCATCGATTGTACGTTGACGTGTATCGCGGAATTGATTTTCAAGTGACGTGGCGAATCACTCGGCGCCAAAGCGCGTATGAAAAAGGCTTTGGTTCTCGTTTGTCCTGAAACTTTCACCCTATCCGAATTAAACGTTGTATCGGGCGGGATATCGACCGCCGGCTATCCGTCCCACGTTATCATTGTATAGCCTTGGCTGACAAATGAACCCCGTCAACGACATATTCGGCGAAACTCGAACGTCGGTCGGAGACGTAATTGAAAGACGGCACACCGATCGAATAGAAAGTGACGCCTGTAGCGTTTCAGCAGGGGTGCCGTAACGACGCTAACCGCGCAACCCGGCGCCTGCGACAGCCCCCCCCCCCCCCGTCCCCCGCCCCCAATGAGTCTAAGACCTAACGGTAGCAGCCCTCGCCGGCATACCCGTGACTTAAGTGCGCGCTCGAGAGTCATTCTTGTTCCAGGCGTTTTAACACGACGGTGGAATGTTGCGATTGGACCCGGGTGCCCGTACTACTCAATGGCGTTTTCCCCATCTGCGAGGGGAAGGGGTAAGGGGGAAGGGCACCCTGGGCACCCTGGGCACCCCGGGCACCCCGTGCCGAGGTAACCCTCTGGCTGCCGCCACGGGAGAGAAATTCAACCCCCCCCCCCGAACGGGCGACGAGGTCCGGGCGACTGTACAGCGGTAACCCCTCTCGTTTTCTCCGTCGCGTGTTTTTACAATGAATCCCTATTTATGGGGCTGTCAATGCGATATTTATGTTGCTCGATATTGCCTTACGAACCGAGTAATTGAAATTTCCCTGCCATTCCCGCAATTTCGAGCCGACCGACGCTGAGTCAGCGCTCGTCTTTACACATTTCGTAAATTCGAAGGCGCTGCTTATACGCGTATAAATATTTATATCCGCTATTCTTTCGCGAGGATGATCATTTGCCGAGGATTTATAATTCGCCTCTTTATCCCGTTTTAATCGCTGCGCGGCGGGTATAATACCTAACCACATACACACGTACCGGCGAGATAATGCTTCGGAGCAAAACCCATTCCCCACCCTGTACCACCACGTTCGCAAAATGCCTAACGTGTATACCTCACATGTACCAGGTTTACAACCACCACGCATACCCTCCGGACAATTATCCCTACGGTATAATTACGTACATATACGCATGTTGTATCGAAGCTGTGTAGAGGTGTGCGAGTGCACATGGTACGTCCATAGACGTCCCCAAACTGTAACCTGCACGATCCCTAATCGCGGTGGCACCGGCTACGAAAGGTCTTCCCTTTGTACTTACACCCGCAACGCTTAGAATTTCGAGGCTCTTCACCGCACATCCAACACGACGGCTGCAGATATACAGAACCGATACCAAGGTCGTATATAGGTACATGTATATCTAGACAATCAGACCCGAGCCATATGACGTCGCTGGAGAAATACATAATACATAAACGTCGCAGAAATATACCAGTTTCTGTGCTAATAAGGTAGTCAGAAAAGTGCAATTCAGAGACAAAATATAAAGCAAATATGAAGCACTTCGCAACGTCGAGGGAACAGTTGATTCTTTTTCGCATAAACGGCAGACGCGTGCTTCAGTTTTTTTTTTTCCTTTTATTTCTTTCGATTATTATTCCATTTCTATTCAATTATACTTCGAAATCTATAACGTTTGACTCTCCAGAGGCCGAGGCGAACATTTTTGCGGTTGATAGACTTTCGAAAGATTATTCAAAGCTGGTGGGCAGCCAGTAGGAGTTTTGAATGAACACGGCTACGCGGGGCTCGTATACCTATAGTTCACTGGCACCATCTGCGCTACGTCTAATGGGTTTTTGATTCTAATTGACAGGAACGCCTTGTTCGATAAGTTCTAACATGATATTGATACAAATGGTTTCAAAGATTGCGGGAAGTACAACGGATACGCGTAATTTTGGCACCGTGGGGTCAACCTTATGTAGATCGAGTGGCAGGCTTCCAAATCTCCAGATTCTGAGCGGGAATAAAATCTTTTTATTTTTACAGAGAAGTCCGGATCTCCCCGTCTACGAAATTCGCGGACTGTTGGCAAACCGCAAAACTAACGCAAAATAGCTTCGACAAAAACTTTCGGGATTATTATTGCGGAGAGGAGTTTCGTTGCACCGTCTACAGCATATGTATGTGTATCTACGGACATATGCGGACACGGTAAATCGTATGAAAACTGCGGGAATCTCGAGCTAGACGGGTAACGGTTGGTAAACGGAGCAATTTGAATAACTACTAGTTGCGTTCAAAAAGCTGAAATTTTCACTGAGAATTCGCAGGAGATCCGTATGTACGTGATTCAGCGCTGTACGTCGATCTGATTTCTGCTTTTTTTTTTTTCTTCAGGTCGCTTTTTACTCTCAATTCGTAGGGGTGGAAATCGTCGGATTCCCCTCTCATTTTTTAGTATAAGTACGACGATATGCGGGAAGTTATTTAATTTATGTTCAGAAAATGTACAAAAGTTAGAGTCATGTTTCAAAAAAATACAAAAAAAGGAACGAAAAAGATCAGCTCTTTTGCACGCTTCGATTGGTGTTGGATCGACGATTTGCGAATATCGTCTTCTTGATAATTAAGCGGACGTGCAAAATACTCGCGAAAATCTAGCCTTGATATAGCTGTACATTTGATTGTGAGAAACAATAAGTGTTTTTATTCTCAGGTTCTACAATCCAGCTGCGAAAAGATTGAAACGAAATTTTGAATATAATGCATACACGTACGTGGAAAAGAACAATTTTTCCGTTGCTGCTCATTTCTCGAAGAGAAAGATAAGATATAATAACGATTTTCACGAGATGGAGTAAGTATGCTTGAAGTTTATACGGGTAGCGCTGCAACATCGGCATTACTCCTCGAGCTGCATTGGAATTTAAGCTGCAAGTACGGGCAGCCGACTCAGCCGATGCTGAAACTTTGTTGCCTTCCAAAAGTTTGATTTCCAGCTACTGCGCACTACACCGTTCTCGATGGATCTTTAAGTTTCGAACGAGTTTGGAAGAGAATATCGCGGATTATGTACCTGCCTTAAAACTATCGTCTAGACGAAAGACTGATGGTAAAGCTGGAGGGGAAAATGTATCTATATACCGAAAGATTTCCCAAACTCCTCGGGGCTGTGGACGGTAGCGATTGTCTCCTTGGTTTGCGACGCCTTCGAGTAACTCGACGCCCATATATACGATTCCCTGAGTTTCTTGGGTAGTTTCGAAGTGAAAAAATTACGATGCGCATTCGTCACCGTACAGTGTCATTAAACCGCGAGGCCGGAGTTCGTTCCGGGATATCAATTACAAAGCCGTTGACCGTCATTCCGAACGAGAAGACCAAGGGAATACCCGGACGAGTATTGACGACACCAAAGAGTTGTTTGTGTACACCTGTACGTATTTTTCAAACTAACGAAATTTAATCGATCTCCGAAAATGGCGTTCTTCCAGGGTGCGGTGTCGTGAGGCGATACCAACGAAACCGTTTCTCCCTCAGAGATGGAAGGGAAAAAAAGAACTCACCGTTATTACTTCTGACCGTAAACCTGTCCAAGGGCGCGTGCCGCGTAGTAGGGCCGCGCATCGAGAGGAATATTCAAAAGGTATTCCACCGACGCCCCTTCGCGAACGTTACTTTTACGCGACGGAGGAGATAGGGGTCGCGCGAGCCTTCGACAACCCAGTACCGCTCGCTCCGCGCCTTCTCTTTAATTTTCGAGATATGTATATACCTGTAAAACTCCGTTTCTCGAATAGCTGTAGGAATGAAATAAAAGAGCAAAAAGATATTAAAAGGAAACGAATCGCGAATCTAATGGGCCTGCGGGATCACGTGCGGGGATGAAGTCTGGAAGAGAGTCGAAGCGGGGTCAGGTAGCGGTGACCTCTGCGAGGACTCGCCGTGTAGCTGTGCCACCGAGGAGCTGAAATAGAAGGTGGAGAAGGAGGAAGAGAGGCATGGAGAGAGGGAGAGAGAGAGGGAGAGAGAGAGAGAGGATGGAAGAGGACGTGTTCATCTGTGCTGAGTTACCGCCTGCCGTTGTAATTACGCTTTCGCGTTGCGTGGCTCGCTTGGAAGGTGCGAGGGGGCAAGAGTTGTAAGGTTGTGGGTGGGAGGGTAGCCGAGGGGGATCTTCACCGTTGGAGTTCTTCATATTTGCTGCGTGCGGCTCTGCGTCGTTCGAACGTATAATATCTACGTATACATATGTATGCATGTATATATGTATATACGCGTGTATTTACATTTCGGTGCATTTTCTGCATCTCTCTCGGGGTTGTCCGTTGCCCCGATTTCCGTTTTCTTTTCTCCTTTTTTTTTTTTTTTCTGGCCTCTCGACCCTCGGCAAGCCGTAAATGGAATAAAACTACGTGCAGCGTGTACCGGGGGTCTGAATAGCTGGAAGCGAGCGAGCGAGTTTAGCGACGAGCGCAACTGCACTCCGCCAAGGTGATTTAAGAATGTCTTACTTCGGTTTTTGCGTAAAGTATAACGCTGAATAACTCTACGTTCTGAAACCATAAGGGTGAACGTCCCCCACCGACTTCTGCCGGTGCGGAGTCTCATTTTTGTCCATTTTCTTTTTCTCTCCTTTCTCTTATTCTCATTATTCTTGTTTTCTCTTATATTAACCCGCGCCTCGAATATACAGCGGAGAATCACACCGCGCGCGGCTTCAACGCCGGAGTCAGCTTTTATACCCGTACTTGTTTGTCTCCTTTTTTCAGGGTTGCACTTTTCGGTTAATTCGGTCAAATACCCCGGGCGCGGTGTCGCTGCGCTTTGCTCGTAAACCGCGGGTGCGTTACATCGAGATAAACTATTAAAACCGAGAAGTTGAGAAAAAATTATCCCCATAAATTACGGGAGACGATTTCTCATCGCGCTGTACATCCAGTGCCCGAGTATAACGTCGACAGCGTTGACACTAATTATAGACATACTGAATACCTGGGCTGGTGGTGGTGGTGGGGAAACGCCTACCGCGGCTAAGAAATTCGGTGGGACATCTCATTCGAAACGAACTCGAGAGATGAAATTCTGTAAATTTATCATAGACGTTAAACCTCGCGCATTCAACTCCTGCGCGGTATATTACGTGTGAGGCGAACGAAGGTCCGCGGCAGCGTCGGCATCCGGAGCAGCGTTGCGATATTGTAAGTTCTTTCGGGCTTGTATACAAACTACAGCGCGTGAAAAACATTCCATAAACCGCATCGTTCGCCGCTTTGAAATGAACCAGCAGCGTGCGATGAATTTCTTCGCAGAATTCGTCATCCGCGAACTCTGCACCGCGCAGCAGCACCCTTTTCTACAACACTCGCCTACTTTGCACGGCGCATGGGTGTGTGCGCGTGTGTGGAAATTTATCATTGCACCTACACTCCGATGTTACGATACGATCGCTCGTGTTTTCAAGCTCAGGCGCATTTTATGGATATATTAAAACATTCGTAACGTGAAAAGTGGCGGGTTTTGGGGCGGGTGAATTATTCATATTCGGGGCATCGCGATCAGTTGATAGAAAAGATAGCCGTGAGTAGTGGCCGTTGCTACTGGTCATACACCTGCCCAACCTACTTTCTGGCACATGAAATTCGTGTATCATCAATGGCTATCGTGGAACGGGTGGCTATCAAGTTCAAACTACGATTTCACCTGATTTGACTTTTTATTCGTTAAACTTTATAGACATAATATCACGCCATTACGAAGTAGCATTCTATTCCGAAACGTTGATGCGCAGTGAAATCTGGAACTGCGGAAATTCGCCGATAACTCGATCGAGCACATTTCAAAATCATCGATTGAATTTTCTATCATCGATCGATTCGAATATGACAACACGAACAACGTAAAGGAAAGTAATCCTACTCGTGCGTACTTAGGTATAGTATACATATTCTTCGACGACCCACCGTCGCTATATTCGTCCGTTACGGTAACAAATTGTTGGCTGTACGTTCCAAACACGTCAGGTCATATTCGGTTAATTTGGTATCCTATACGCGTGGAATGGGGTGACCTTGAAGATAAAATCCGAGTGCCGTCGAAGTGCAATGCGAACAACGTTATAATGCATTTACCCCGTTACCGACCTCAATATAAGGCGGATAATACGTGTGACCTAATTACAGTGTCTACGTGGGGTTTGCAAGGAAGGTGGTATATGTTGACGGTAATGTCGATCGAATCATTGACAGCACGCGTGCAAAATTTTGGTGGAATATCCGCAGGCGTATATATATATATATATATATGGATTAGTTCCTGTACGCTTTCAAAATTTTTCTGGATGTTCGTTCGTTTTGTTCGACGCCCATTTCCGAGTATAACAATGGAAGTTGGCAGAATGGTCCGCTTTCATCCAGCGCTCCACGGGTCGCTACAGACCCGATTTTTACGGCAAAGATCGTTATTGCCCGTCCACCACCATCAGGTTACGCAGAATCCGAAATATTTTATTGTTCAGAGCTTTATACGGTCGTGTAGCGTACTTCCATATACGCAAAACGAACATACACCACGATGTAACGTGCGTTTGTACATGACTTCACTCGCTAATATTACTTCGCCAGAGTATATGTACGTACATATAACGGTGGGCATCGTGCCTTCGCCATATGGTATTCGCCAGAGCTTCTATTATCCGGACGATTTATTCGCTCCCCAACCCTTTATCCATTTATTTATTTATATTCATATATATCGCTATTATTATAATTATCCTTATTATTTACAGCGTTGCTCACGGCAAACAGTTACAGCTTTACGACTTTATTACCAAGCTCCCCCTATTTTTTTTTCTCTTTTTACTTCTTCGCTCATTCCCTTCTCACTCTTCAATTTTTCCTTTCAGTTTTTATTATCATTCTTTACCTGCCCTTAATCCTTTTACGTTTTAATTGCGCTTACCGCGTCGACGCTATGTGCGATGACCACCGACCATATTACAACGGTATACAGAAGCAAGCTTTGCGGAAAAGGTTCTATCGGGATATAGCCGCAGAGAACACCCTCGCGCGCGCACACACACACACACACATTTCCCCCGGAGATTTGCGAGCGGAATATTGCTCGGTGAGTAGTGAAAAGTCTAATATAATTTGTTTTTTACGCTCAGCCGATACGTGGCTTTTTTACCGTCCTGTTTATGCTGCCGCTACCGCTTGCCCCCGGATAATATTCACCTGAATCAAGTGCACCCGTTATCGTAAACACGCTGTTCTTTATCCATAACACGCAATGAGTTTTGTACGCGAGCGCGAATTTTACCTCCGTTTGCCGACGACGTTCGTTCATTTTGTCGCCGCATCAGTTTTCGGCCGTATATTTTCACTTCGTTCGCATCATTCATCCTTGCCAGCATAACTGAAAACGTCGGAGGTCGCGATATCCATTTCATCGTCAGCTACGAGCTCGAGCGGAGTAAATATGATGAAAAGTACGCGCCGTACCTTGCCATGATCGTTTCCACTGCAATATCGCGTCGCGAATTCGTCAAGGTATCGGGGTGAAGTCTTTATTATTCTTTCATAGTTTCGAAATCGATGGTCATTGAATGGTTTCGGTGCAAACGAACCGCAAAACGATTTCCACTGTAAACGCATTGAATGGAAGTCGAATGAGAAAATTTCACCTAGTTTTCAGGCGTACGAAGAGATTCTTTTTAATTTTTTATAATCGCTTTGAACTCCGTTTCGTACGGCAGCTTTTGTTTGATAAAATTACACGCGTCACGTTTTATACTCGTGTATACATTATGTAATAATTCTCATCACCGCCAGTAACTCACGAAGGATTACGAGGAGCAAGCAAAACGGATTGAGGTAAATTCCTGAATTAAGCCGTTGCGAAACTGAACTATCTCAAAAAACTATTCTCGCGCTAGAAAGTGACGTCATGGCGAAATAACAATCAAGAGAAGGCACGAAGCTCAATCGAAGCCCCTCCCGAATCGGGACCTTTGCGGTGACTCGCCCTGTACATCCATCGACGTACGGACTCCCAGATATATCGACGTACAAATGTATTAAAATCCCGGTGGATTTGGCGATAGTGCAACGCGGTGGAGATTTGTATGCATACATGCACGATCGCCGGCTGCTGCGAGATATGTATGCACATATCATAACGGCGAGAAAAAGGAAGACGAGCACGGAGCGACTCCGAAGGTGGACACACGGGGCAGCGACACCAGAGGGTAGTTCCGATTCCGGAGGATCGGGTGGTAGGTGGGTAGGTGTACGTATATCGGTCCGATTCGTCGCACCATAGCCGAAGGATGGGGGAGGGTGGTGCGATGAGTAGAAAGGGTGGAAGGAAGGAAGCGAGTTATAGAAAGGCGAAGGTGGCGTGCGGTAAGGGCGGCGAAGAGAAGATTGAAGAGGGTGCAGGGGGAGAGTCGAGGGAGAACTGGGTTCGGGGGATGGTTCGTCGAAAAGGACCGAAAGAGGGAGTCGAAGTCAAGCGAACTTCGTGGAGGGGGACGTGGCGTACAAGCAGTCGAGGCCTGGTTTCAGGTTGCTCGGCGTGCTCAGTACTGTGGCGAGAGCCGTTGCGAGCGGTGAAGCCTTCTCGCGATCGCCCAATCATTTTATTCGACGATCGTGTTTACGGGATAAAGTGACGGTTTACGAAAACGGAGAGATGCTCGTCTGTCGTTGATCCACGACAAGGAAAAGTAATCGAACAAGATAACGGAGATTCTGTTCGGAGGGATTACGGATGCATAGGATGAAAGATAAAATTCAACTCTAAATAAAACGTAGTTGTTATTCGACGTGAACAGTGATTGTTGTGGGTTATTGGTTTTCCCAGTTTTATATAGTATATTGGTTAATCCCGCCGATGAGAGGTCGGAACTGGTGACGATCGTGGATTATTGTGGTGTTACGTTACGATCGGTGCTGCTAGTTGATATCGGAGCAACGCTCGTACCGCACGTTAGCGGTGCGTACATTGACACGCCGTACTGTGAAGGGAGATGATCTGATCTGGACCAACGAACTGGTTTTATTGAGCCTAGATATTTTCAAACGTCCGTTCACCAAGTGCAGGCAGATCGTCGAGAGAAGCTCAAGACCGTTTTTCGTTTTTCTAATAACGGTAGGTATTCCACTTCAAACATAAGAAACTTCTGAGGGTGGTTGACGCGAAGGTGTAGATCTATCTCTTAAGACCGGAACTAGACCACCCAGATATTCACACACCCCCGTAGGCTAACGCGGGCGATCAAAGAGAGAAGAACAAAAAAAACAAAAAAAAAGAAATAGCGAATTTAAGAGGTGTCACGCGTGGTGGGCGTGAAAGTACCGTTGTGGATATAAAAAATTCTGGTTAGGGGGAAAGTAAGGGAGAAAGGAATTTCAATTAAAGTGCTTATTCATAAAATTCCGGGGGGCAAAATTTTTTCAACGGCGTTCGCATCCCCCGCGGACTTTTTGGAATTGGCCGATACCGGCAATAAGAATAAGTTTCGAAAAAGGAAGCAGAGCAAAAAGAGCGACCGCTCAGATCGGACAACCCATTAAGGGATAGACTGACGGGCAATATCAAAACTAGCGGCAACTTGAAAGGGATTCGTTGCAAGTGGTAAGTTTTTCTATCCCAGATACAAACGCGGCGAGATCTGAAATTGGTTATATTTGGAGATAACTGAGGAGGAGTCGTAAGCTCGTCGAGCCCAGTGGGCATCACCTTCAAAAGAAGACCTTTCGGCGTTGCCGCGCCGCTTTTTTCTCCTTTTCTTCTTCCTCTGTTTTTTATTCTAACGATTTCCCTCTTTCTCGTTCGGAGCACGTATCCCTCGATATTATAGGTGGTGATAAACGTGTAATATACACATCAATGATCAAGACGTATACGAAGTCGGAAGCGTAGCGTACGGCAAGGGGCATAAAACGGGGAAATCTTCAACGGGATATCTCGAGCAGTAGCTCAACTTTAACGATTTTCGGCGATCGGCCGATTGAATCATAAGGAACGAACTGAACTGAAAGATGAGAAGGAGGCGTTTGAGTTTAACGCTTTCTTTTGCTTCGCCCTCGCCGTCTGACGTCTGACGGATGCGTGGAATCACCCGTGTTTTGTTTTTTTTTTTTTTGTCCTATCAAAGAGAACATAATTATACGATTTTATGTCGTGTCTACGCGTTGAGCGATATATCTTCCCGGTTTATAAGATCCGGCAGGATGTGTTCGAACTATAAAGAGAAAAGCTCAGAGGATCCGATTAAAGATTTTCCTTCCCCACTTTTCTTCCGGGTACGCAATTTGCCACGCTTGGTATCGTCGGTTCATTTTGCGCCCGTGCTTTCAATCACCATTTTCGTGAATATCGTAATTTTCTTCATCCTCGAAAAAAATTGTCTCCGCCTTACTACCGCGCGCCCTTCCGAATCGCTACGATATCTGAAACTTTTTCCCCCGAATAATCGCGAACGGTATAATACCCTGCCCATCGTAAATGGATATGAGAAGGCAAAATTTTCGGAACAACTTCTTCGAGGTCTGGGGTGAATCCTGGTATCAGGGTAAACCGGCTCGAAGACACATCGTCAACCGAGAGTGTATTTGTTGAAAGCGCGTTGGGAATGTGGATCAATTATTGACTCTTTAGCGACTCTGGCGTTCGCTGATTTAGAACTAGACGAAAATCTTCGCCCCTATTGCCGGACAGAAGTTACTTTGGAGTAGTACCCTGCAATTAAGAGGGTATAACACAACCGCACGTCCGCCAAGGACGACCACTGTTTACGGGGCTGGAGATTTGACGTATGGTGTGCAGGTGTTTGCGCGTGTGTGCCTCTCTCTCACCGCGCCAAGTTGAGATTCCGAAACACATGGAACTTCGCCACGGCGTTTTCGACGGCGAACACTCGTCGTCTCCGGGAACAACAAAACGAAATTAAAAGCATTGTCGTGTTGCTTACAAAAATAAGAAAAGTCGTCCAGGTGAAACTAGCGGGGCTGCCTGCCCTTCCCTGGAGAATTTCTCTCTTCTCACTTCTCTCCAGCACCTCTTCTCATTTTTACTTTTATTTTTCCGCTCGAGGCACGTGTTCGTAAATCTGAAGAAAAGTGTCCGCTCTTTTCTCAAAGTTTTCTACGCTTCCTCGGTCGCTGCACAGTAGCAGCAGTCGCGACGGTGCGGTGGCAGAGAAATAATCAAAGTTATAAGTAAGAAATGGAAAAGAAAAAGAGCGAAGGAAAGGGAAAACCTGAAACCCGGAAGAGCGAAAAAAGAGAAGAGATGAAAAGATAAAATGGGAAAAAGGAAGAGGAAAAGGAAGAGGAAAATTACGTCGAAGACTTATAGAAAGAGAGAGTATACGTCTATAACCGTTGTCCACCCGCTATCGGCGAATCGTTCAAAGTTCGGATCAGAGCGCGGATGCGATAACCATTAGTCGAGAAATAGGTTCTTTGCAAAGCGAGGAAAAATTGTGGCATCCGCGAAGACGTGGGGGAGTTTCTCGGTGAAGAAAGATTGCGAGGTGGAGGGGGCCGGATAACCGTGGATAACAGCCTCTCGCAACCTGAGGCTGCGATATAGAGGGGGTAGTAGGTATAAAGAAGGAAGAAGCGGTCCACCTTTACGGATATCCTCTTGCGGCGCCCGCATTCGCTATCCTCTTTAAGTATACCGAGCGACCAACCCTCGCCCGCGTATTCGTCCCCTCGGTCTCCTTGCTTTTTGCGCCGGGCCGCGTTTCCGCATGGAAATCACGCTGCCGTTTTGTATGCAACGGTCTTGCAAAATGCTCCATTCAAACGAGCCAAAGAATCCCCGTTTCACGTCACCTGACTTTCTCGACGTGTCGTTTTCTTCGCCCGTCTTCCTTTTACCCCTTAACGGTGTCGCGCGACTAAAATTATTCAATTTTCAATTCACACTACAGCCATCGTCACTTCCACGCGACCGTCTTCTTCTTACCAAGCGACATCTGTCACAACGATTCCGCGGAATAGTCGCTGCAGATTCCCCGTAGGGAACTGAATGCAAGTGTGCGGTAACGTCTTATTTATCCTGGACGGCGGTCGGATTCTTTATTTCATTTTGTCGACGAGTATTTCGAGATCGGTGCAAAATCATAGGAGAATGAATGGCTCGAATATTACCTTTTTAATCTAATCTCCGTGTCGGTAAGTTCGTTACGGGGCGGAATGTACGGTAACGTTGTATTAATTATGCAATTTCAAATAATTGGAGTGGATCGGTTGCCCCGAGAGAGCGCGTTCGAGCTTTTCGACACTCCCTGACCACTCGCTGCGTTTCGTTATAATACGAATAATCAGGATTTGACGAGAAATAATATTAATTTGCACGTTGATTGGCACGACCACTTTGCATGCGTTTTCCACTCCCCCTCTATGATCGTACGGATGTAAAAGGGTTCGGAATATTGAAATAATGACAAAAAGGGTTATCTACTAGGGTTCGGACCTGAATTCAAAGTTGTCAATCCGCAATTAGCCCGATCCAACTGTTACGTTCTACCCGCAGTAATTTGAAAATTTGTGATTCCAATTAGGTGGAAGGAAATTATGCTAAGTCACAACCGATATGATATAAGTTCGCAACGTCGACGAGCCAGCTCAAAAGTATACGTTACGCAAACGATCGCTGGTCGAGCGAACTTAATTTTATTCATAACCTGGTACCCGATTTTGAAAAAAATATAGAAAATTGCTGAAACAGTTGCAAATTGTATGTAGTTGTTTTCAGAGAAAGAATTCTCGTTGCAGGTTGGACAGCAGAAATCAAGTTGCGGGTAGAACGAAAAAAGTTGCGCTCCCAAAAATGACGAGGACTTTCAATAAAGTTTCGCACCCTTTTTCCGTTTGATTACAAACGAAAAATCCTTTGCTACGATTCGCTGTATTGTTTTTTTTAAGTCTGGTGCCAGATCCAAACATTGGAAACGACAGGTATATGTAGTCACCTTACATCCACACATATACGTTATATGGTGATAAAGCGATACCGACAGCAAAGACGGTCGGGCGTCGATCAGGGCTTAAATTATTTGGTGATCTCTTAACGAAATTGGTTTTCCAAAGTTTTTGTCTTTCGATCGCGTTATCGCTTTTCTCTTTCGTTTGTTTGTTCTACCTTTCTCGGGGCGCTTGCTAAAAGCCTTTTAAGAACAGTCAGTCTGGCGAAAATGTCATGTGGAAAAAGTTGTTCTTCTTTCTTCCGTTACCAGTGGGTATATTTTATTTCACAGTCGTTGGAAATGTACGTCAGCTGTTTCTGTTCTAGTCGCTTCTTTCGGTTTCCCTTCCCTACCCGCCAAACAGCTGAGACTCGCACTTTGCGTTGTTATCGTGGTTCCGTTTCTCGCGCTTATTCCGTCATAAATCCTAGAAATATTCAAACTGAACCTCCGTTAACGTCGCACCCGCTACTGCAGGGGTAGCGAAGCAAGCGTGTATCACGCTACACACCCATACATTGTTTGTTGTTGGAATTGTTTGTTATACAGTCTACGTATACACACGTTCACGCTTCCAACGCAGTTACGTAAAGCTAATTAATCGGTGTTTATCGGACGTCGACTTCAACGGCAACCGCGAGTTTGTCGGTAAACAAACAAAGCTTTCCTTCAGCTCTGGTCGTTCGAATAAATGCAATGTAAACACATACGTACATACATAACGCAGAAGTATAAAAACAAATAATAGGTGCGACTTATTCAAAAGTTTTCACATTACACCTTCACTTCGCTTATGTATTTACACGTGTTTCAACGCGCCGCGGTCCGTAATACAAGTACAGTGGTTTCCTGTGAATTATAATTCAACCCTCGCCTAGGTGAATTTACATCGACGATGACCAGGTGTCATCCGGGCGTGTCCGGTATGTGAAACGTGTGTCGGTGGATCATCGAGTATATTGGAATAACCCGACGCATCAGGACTGCCGGTGTCGCACGAGGGCGGAATACGTTAAACTATCGAGTGAGGAAGGGGTTTACCGCTGCAGGGAACTCGCTCTATACGCCGCACCGAGGGGCTAATCTTTATCGGCAGAAAATAATTAACGCTCAAAAAGATCGGGGCTCGTGGACCTTCAACGCGGATGGGAAAAGCCGGGATCGAGGCTCGATCGAGGAGTAAATGAATGCGTGAAACTCGCGCGCCCCGAAGAATACGGAGAAGGAGGCGTTGTACGTCAACGGATAATCTGTAATTTTGTCTCTGACCCTTCAGCGGGCCTCGGATCGTTCCTACTCGGCTCGTGAAATCTGCCCCGTATATATATATATACATATATACTATTACGAATTACAGCGGATAGAATTCGAAGAACGCGACTGTCGAGAGAAGGGTAATTTAGGAGGGCGACGATGCATTAACTCCGTACTATAACTGTCATTTTGTTCGTTCCTTTTCAACGGGGCGTAAATTATATCGGCTGGTAGAAGCGAATTCGAGATGACATTTCCGGTTAAATTGACTAATATTACGTCTGCCTTTCACTAGCGGGGTATCATGACTCGTAGGAAAAAAAAAAAGTAACGCCGCACCCCGCACTTTTCGTCCGTCTCTCGTGGCGCAAACCCTCGCGTAAACCTTCCGATCGCCTCTGCGATCGATTCACCAAATCGTTCCAATGATTGTCGACGGAACGAAGTTTTTCAAATTATTGAATAAGACGAAGTGAATCGGGAAGTGAGTTTCCGTCTCTGTTCGATACTGTTCCATCAGGGGGGGTGGAGGACCGCTATTTGGGGGCGACAGACCCCAGGGCGCAGTTGACATCAACCGCAGTGAATCCACCGCTGCGCCTTCGCGCCGCTGTCGTGCTAGACCACTGGCAATAACGCATCTATAAATATCAGCTGGGACGGGCTCTGGAATAATATAATTATCCTTGTGGTATAGGTATATATATACCGCGTTACGGGGTAGGTTTATCTGTTTTATCTGGTACACCGTTTGTCACACTCCTCCTGAAATATGAACGCCTATCACCGCGTCATTTCCTCAAGGGTTGAGGTCAACTCGGTTCATCTATTGAAGCGACTTTTACACCTGTTAATAAACGGTAACTACAACATCCGCTAATTGGTCTATGCTTTGATCTTATGCGCCAACACTTTCGGTAACGAACAGAAGGGTTAACCACCCCTCCCTCTATACACACGTTGCGTACATACGTATAATTCATATGGGTTATCATCGTATGTATAATTACACATACCCGTAGAATTAGAAGTAGATCTGGATTCGCGTTACGCTTAGCTGACATTTATGGGGCACTTATATGAAACGTAGCGGACAAGTTTTGGTAACTTCTGACTACGCTGTAATTCAGCATTGGTATCTGTGACGTAGCTAATTATAGACCGAAAGAACTCGAGTTTTCACTTAACGTTAGCCGCACCATTTCGCTTGTAGTGCTCTCGGCTTTTTAGACTGCATCGTCGTTTCTACAATGTGCTCTTCAACGGACCAAGAGCTTTGCTTGTGCAAGGGTACATTTTGTGGACTTTTGAAATACATTCAAACCGCTCTCTTCCGCGCATGAAATACTCGTTCAACACGTCAACCCAACCGACCTCCACTTTAAAACTACCGTGGAATCAACATCGACGATGTAAGTTAACTGCGATTCGCTTGATTCGCTGAATCCTCCAAAAACTGCAAGTGTAAATGTGAGAGAACGGCGGCGGGAAATTTAGTTTCTTGACGAATTTAAAAGGTTGAAAATAGTAACAGTTTGCTATTAGCGAGGGGTGGGATTTTGGCGAATTCCACGTTCGCTGAAAACATCAGTTTCTATCCAGTAACCCATCTGTTTCGATGCGTAAGCTATCTCGTTCTCGGGCGTAAGTTTATCGGCCAAAAGCGTAGAACTTAAGCCCGTAGACTGTAGGGAGAAAAGAAGGATCGTGTTCCTTTCTTTTTTCATTTTTTTCTCCCTTTTACCGGGGTTTTTTCAACCTGGTTTTTCCGCGCTCTCTCCGCCCTCGTCTACCTACAATTCGGTAAGTGTAAATTTAAATTTGGGGACGAGAAAAAGTCTCCTTGGCTTCTGGTTCTGCCACCAGACCAGACATGTGGCTACCAAGTTACGGCCTTATCGGGTCGGATGACGGAGCGAGCTCTCTCTCTCTCGAGAGAGAGTACAAGCGCATTATCACTCAATAAGGCAGACGGCATTTAACGGAGAACACATGCTACTAGGTGACGACGTTCTCGTTCGTTTATCCCGCTTCTTCTCGTTCTCTCGTAGATCCTGATTCTGCTGCCCTCCTTCTGCTGTGTACGCGGTGCAGGGGTGGCGTCGCAACGCTCGTGACGAATGTTCGCGATAGGGGAGAGACCCCGGGCCTGAAGAGCTTTACGGGGGTGGATTCGACCCTGAACTCTTCTTCAGACATGCGCACGGTGTGCGAGGAAATCGGTTGAAACACTTTTTCGGTGTTCGTCCGTGCGTCTGCCGACGAGCTACTCCTCCACCGTTTCCCCGTCCACTCGTCGCCCGCAGTCGTAGTTCGTTCGCGCGTTCTCTACTCAGTTTTTACTCTCCGCCTCTTGCCTCGCTGATGCGAATCTATCAAACTCAAAAGCACACCCCAAGGGGTAAGCGGAGTCGCCTCCGACTTCGCGACTCGCGAACTCGAACCCCGAAGACATGCGCTCCCCGCGTGGAAATTGATTGTTTGCGGACGATGCGGAGGTTCGCGAGGCGAGGCACCCCCCTCGCCTCACCGTCTCGCGTACAGGTTGCTGGAAATCTGATTGAAGTAGGTTCGCGACATCCCGGTGTCGCCCGAGGCGGCTTAATAATTTCTTCCCCGTTCGGTAAACCTTCGCATTCTATTCTTTTTCAGCCGTTGCTTCTTCGCCTTCTATATTTGACGGTGAGGCGAACGGTCCCGCTCCGAGCTTGTTGTGGTCTCCAGACATATACGGCGTACCTACATTACGGGGAAAATATTTATTCCATGAAAAATTTTCATCCCCTTCTGAAAACGTACGCGTATGTATTATACGGTTGAATGAAAAAGAGCCGGTAGAAACGGACACGGTTTCAATATTTCTCTTCATTTTTGGAATCCAACAATCGGTTACTGACTCTGAGTCTCGGTTATTTTGCCGACGTGCGTCCAACGGCAGCAGCGCGAGTGGATAGAGCGCCCGAAGAGTATCGCCGTCCTTTCGTACGATGTAGGTACATTCTCCGGGTCGTAAACAACCTCGTAGCGGGCACGTAGCGTCGCGTCGTCCAGGCTACGGAGTTCCACCCACGTCGTAGTACGCGTGGGTGGAAGACAGCGGACATAGTTTTACAATACCCAAGGGTCTCCGGGAACCAGTCGTCGTTGTACATCTGTTCACGTATGTTGTGTACCCCGGCGTACTCGATGATACGTCCGAGTAGTGGAGAGACGTCGTTGGGCGTGGGTCGCGCTTAACTTATATGCATGCGTTTGTAACGTTAAAGGATATACGGTCGCGATGATGTTTTCTGCGCGAGGATTTCTCCCCCTTTTCGCTCTATCCCCTTCGGCCCTTTACCGCCCTTACGCGTCCTTTTCTTATTCTCTCAGATCTTCGGCAGCTGTCCGACCCGCTCGTGTACCGCGGAAGCTCCGGCTTACCGGTATGGTCGGAGGCGTGCTAGTCGCTGTGCCGAGTCGTCGAGATTTCCGGTAGCGTCACGGGCTCCTAGCCAAATTAAACGTATTATCGTCGACGTTCCGGAACGGCCCCGGATCTCGCGTTGATTCGCTTTGAGTACGTGTTTTTCATCCATCTCTTGTGTTATACCGCATCCGAACCGACGAAACCGAGAGACTCGCGGGAAATTTTGTAGATTTATGTTATTTTGGTAAACGATTTTATCTGAAAAAATCCGCTTCAAGCATAGATTACTTGAAAAAAAAAAAAAAAAAAGAATTACACGTACAGGGACTCGGTGGGCGTTGATGAAATCATGTACTCGGTTATACATGTATAACGTAAAATACATACATAAGTAATTTCTGACGGCGGTTCAGAGTACATATTATAGAAGTCCTTTGTCTTTTGGTAATGATCAGGATCAGAGTAAACTCCGAGAAGCCCTTCGAGTTACCGACGGACTTTATGCTAATCCTCTTTGGGCCTGGCCAAGGCGCGGCGTTGTCCACGCTAATAATCATCTCGGGGACTCGGGGTTTCGACCGGACAACCCCGTGTCCCAAGACTAGCAATTATCACGCTGGTACGTGGTTAGAAAATTCTTGGCTATCATTACCCCCGGCGTAAGGACTCGGGCGACGCATCGCCGACGAGATAACACATGCAGGCGACTGTGACGTCCCCCCGCTGTCGTACGTGAATCCCTCACAGTGTGATTTCTTTTGTTTCGTTTGGCTCGCGAAGATGGGACAGGGGAAGAGAAAAAGCTCAAATTAAATGAGCCACGTAGTAACTGTGACGACGACGTCGAGCGGGCGGACAAATTCCTCAGGCTTTGTACTGCGGTAGACATTTTGAAGGCAAAGAGACGAGAAATAGTTCTCGTATTTCCTTGGGTAATTTCAGTTTTTTTTTTTTTTTGTTTTTTTTTTCCATTCCCGTGACTTTTCTTATTTTCATCCCCGTGGTCTGGACGACGGTGTCGTTGGTGGGTTTTCCTTTGTCGTTTCGACTTCAGTCACTTCATACCCCCGAGGAAGTTTACCGTGGAGACGAGAGACCCGGAGTACACGGAGCGACGTGTGCGCGGGTGGGCCGAATCGAGCCGTTGGTTACGTTACGACGGGGTATACCTACGAGCGCACTCACGGAACGCTCCGGAGGTGTTCCTCGAGGTTCGCGAAGAGGACGATTTAAATTTAAATAAGCGTGACAAAGCTGCGATAAAATATAATTAAGTTTCGCGGAGGTGGTGTCGGCGGCGGCGGCGGCGGCGGCGGAATAAGAAAGAGAATAAGAAAGAGAAAGGCACCGGCGCCGTGAGCCCCCGGGCCCAAGCGGTCGAGGAGCGAGCGAGGGAGTCGAATGTAAGGGGGTCCGAGAGACTCCGCTGAAAGAGGTCCTCGCGGAGGGCGAAGTAGAAAGTAGAGAATCGAGGGTAGAGGGTATCACGTCGCTACTTAACTTGACGAACTTAATGGGCGGAGGCGTAATGGGTGCAGCCCGCGAAAAAACGTAATTAAGGAAAGGAAGGATACCAAGCCGTTCCGGGGGCGAAGATTTATGCATCGCTGCCCTCTCCGCAGTGTTGGCGGACCCGTTCTCGTTCTCGTTCGCCTCGGCGTACGGGGAACGAAAAGTGGAAGAGAGGACGAGGAGGATCCCGCCGGAGGTTCGCCGTAGAATACGATCGTCTACCAAGCGGTATTACCGGGCAGGGTATCTACGCTGCCAAGGGTATATGCAGATAGCGCCGAAGCATTTCTCATCCTAATGTGATTTATGGGGGATTTTTAACCCCGGGTAATGGGTGGCGGAGGGACGCAGGAACCGGGAACATCGGTGCTCCTCTTTCGATCGTCGACACTTCCACTCGCGCGACAAAAATAAAAATACAACAAATAGGATGGTGAAAAAAGAATCCTCTCTCGAATTTCGAGTACCCCATCGGGACAACGTACCGCCGCTCCATCCTCCGAGTAATTATTATTTTTTCACGAGAATTAGAAACTGAGCATATAATTAATGTAATGTAAAAAACTCATTCCCTCTCCTTGTTGGAGTCGAATTATGAATGTACCAACGTTACCGAGGGATACACGAAGAGAAAAAAAATTCCTTTTCACGAGGAGAAGGGTTTTCCGTAAGATAAAACCGCTGACCGGAAGCTATTTTCTTTATACCCGTCTTGGACGGAATCACCCTGACCCTGTCTATGAACCTTTCGATTGTATCTGCATCCGCTTCAAGAGATGAAAACAAAAAAAGATGAAAAAAGGGGGCGAAAGAAAAAAAGAAGAAAAAAGATGTTACTGCCTCCAAAAGATCACGCGGGCGAGAGCCGCGTTGAGGGACGACCGGGTGGGTCGGTTGGTTTGGTTGGTTGGTTTGGTTGGTTGGTTGGTTGGTTGGTTGGCGGGCTAATGAGTTTTTCATAAAGTCAGGGCTGTCCGTCCGTCGAGCCTCGCGCGTACCTCATTTTCAGTGTTCATTAATCCCTGACATCCCATTACACTTTGCGTCGTAAATAATCGCAGGAGTCTCATACGCGCCTTACATGTTGCGTTGGGATGCCGCGCGAATAAACACTGGATCGTAAAGCATAATCATAAATACTGCCAATGGACGAATGCTCGGTGTGAGGCTGTCGCAGACTCGACGTTGCTTTGATGATGCTGATCCTCAATTCACAGTGAGGTTCGACGCCAAACATCATTATACTCGTCCACGGGCGGTGTGGGTATTTGTGAGACTATACGCCGCGACCAGCAATCATTTCCATCTTCTTCGTCTTTATCTCCATTTCTATCCTCATCTTTCGCAGGTTACTTTTCTTCAAATCTTGACTCGACCACGAACCGATACGATTATATTCATCCGATTTTCGTATAATTTTTTTTTACTTATTATATCGCTTCTAATGAGATCCAAGGAATAAAATCACAACGAATTGGAGCGTATTATAATTGGACGATCCATCCTCGAACGCGGTGTAGTGCAGACGGGAGCCACCAGCTACTTCAGTTTTTATATTATGCGGAAGTTGCGGAAGCGGAAGACCCACTTCGTTGCGGATTACCCGTGGGTCCGTGTTGTAATTATAAAGACTGTCGGTGTCCCGAAGCGACATTTCCGCGAATTACAAGCCGCGCTAATTTTTTTTTTTTTTTTCCCTCCCCCACCCCGCCAGCGTACAGTCGCACACGCACGGAGTTGAAGCTCCGAGCGTTTTTAGGGGATGTTACTTTACTTCCGGTCCTATGGGGATACGCCTCCCGCTCCCGGGAACGCGTAGACGATAAAAACACCGGTTCGCGACTCACGTTTCATCGAGGCAATATAATAAACCAAACGAACGCTTGCGTCTGGCCGTGCCGTACGCACGATTTATGGAACACCTCTCGAGACCGATATTTTTTGTACCCGTAACTCTTCGCCCGGGTCAGGAGGCGAGAATGATTTACGGACTAAATTAAAGCTACTGATAATTTTTCGGGATCATTTCGCGCGTCACCTGCGGCAAGTAAATCCCCGTTTCGAAATCGCGCCAAAATTGCATCCGGAAAGTCACAGTTCAAAGTCCGCGTGATCGTTATCCGCTCGTCCGTCCGGTTCCTCCGGGATTCAGCTGCGAGAAATAACAGGAAACGTCGAAAGACGAAACGAGTGGATATCTCGGAGGTGACACGGCCCACTCCGTTTGCCCACTCGGTATAGTCTGGGCAGCTTTTACATTTCAGAAGTGAATAATTTCCCCACTACTATACCGTTCTCCGTTTCCTGTGGGAATGATAAATTATTTTAGCCCGCCACATTTCCGTTCGTCAGAGCGGAGCAGCGGTTAATAGCGTAACAGAGATACGTATATTTACCACATCTAGAGCACGGTGTGACGTAAGTTCCTATCTCCATCATTCACGTACCGTATTCGTGTACCACGAACATGTGATTGAAACGTATCGGCTATATGTATAGACATACGTTGATACGTTGACGTATCTTGATCGCTCGATCGAGGTCCAATAATCGCAGTTAAGTAACGTTATACGCGTTTATCCGGTAGGTAACTTTTTTTTTCTTCTCATTTTTCGTCCAAGAATCGGTTGCTCTATAGATCGGAATGCCTTCACTCGCCGCGGTAATCGCCGTGAAAATTGTCGGGGAAATAAAACCAATGGCCGAGCTAAGCTTCTCCTTCCTTTGCAAAGAATCCGACTTTATTTATATTGCACAGTATTCCTACGAGGTATACAGATGTATTCGTTACGTACTTATCTCACAGTTCTAGACAAGATGCGCTGAGCTGAGCTGAGCTGAGATTCCCGAGTCGTTATAGACTTCTCGCGTTTCTTTGGTTTCCCCCCCCCCCCCAGTAGGTAGGTAGGTAGGTATACGTATACACGAGGAGCCTGTACCATCGTTTCTCTCGTTCATTTCGTCCCGCGGCTTACGACTCGACGAGGATGACCCCATCGATGAACATGACGTGGTTCGTACCGTAAGTAATTTGCGGGGGCCCATTACGGGCTGAGTTTGTTCTGCCGATTATAGGCAAACTCTAATGACGACAATTATGTCATTTCTGCGGAATTCGACCACCTATCTCGAAGCTTTGGAACAATAGCTTCGTTACCATCCTCGCGTATGGTACACGGGCTGTTCAAAACTTACACATATACGTGTATATATAATGCTTCGTTGTAATTATCAACGCTCTACATAAGTAATAAGTATATCCATTGAAATCGTCAATTCTGTTGATCAACAAATTACTGTGACAAACTTTAATAGTGGAGATAAATTAATTAATCCTTGCGCGAGATTTTAGTCGGGTAATTGAAACGTCGAATACGAAGAGCCTGGCGTGTGACGGTATCGTAAGAACAACTTCAATCTCAAGTATAAACTCGCTCACATCTGAATATATATATCTGTCTTGCATTATACAGGCACTCACGATCGACGAGGATCATTCACTTTCATCTTCACAGTCAGAGAATATCCGATTTGATCAAAAGCAGCTTACAAATGGGGAAGAGTCTCTTTGGAATTTTCACTCATACTTAGGTATGGACTGCAAGTTTGTTTGCATGAGTGTGAAGACCGGGTTAGCTCGGTGGGCACGTCTATCAAGCTAGCACCGCCACAAGAGAAATATTGAGTTCAGTATATGTAATAATTAAATGCTAATTAGATGCTAATTAAATGCTCTAATGCCGAATTTGTCGCTCTGCATTTTATAAAAAAAACCTGTGGCGGTGCCAGCTTGGATTCAAGCTAGCAGCGCCACATTGAAAAATCAGCTAAGAGAGGGTGATTTCGAAAAAGTGATTGGGCAGTAATTAAATGCTAATTAGATGCTCCAATAATACCCAAGGCCCGAATTTGTCGCTCGTCATTTTCGATTTTTTTTCAATTTTTTTCGATTTTTTCTGCCGTCTGTGGGGCTGCTGACGGTGTCGAGGGTCGAATCTACGATGGGGATGACAAATTTGAAAAAATGTACCCCAAGTTTCAGGGCTCTATCTTAATTTGAATCCGTGCCGCTTAATTTTTTAATTCTTGATTTTTTTATTACGGTTAAAATAATTATCCAAAGAATTTGAAACTCTGCAGACTTTATCATCATAAAAGTACCTGCCCTTCGGTAGAATGTGCAAAAATCAATGTCATTTTTAATTTTTACGTGAACTCATGTTGAGACGATTGATTCTATGTCGTATGTTCATTGAATTAGCAATGTCACCAGTCGTCAACCAATGACTCGAACCTGAAAAATTCGATTCGTGTAAAATTTTTGCCACTCGCCTCAAGATGCTTAGTTCACCGAATTCAGCCCTTGAGGATGAAAAAAAATTAAAAACGATGAGCGACAAATTCGTCGTTATAGCATTTAATCAGCATCTAATTATCATTCTATTATTATGTCATTCATTCTCCGGATTTGTCATCCCCATCGTAGATTCGACCCTCGACACCGTCAGCAGCCCCACAGACGGCAGAAAAAATCGAAAAAAATTGAAAAAAAATCGAAAATGACGAGCGACAAATTCGGGCCTTGGGTATTATTGGAGCATCTAATTAGCATTTAATTACTGCCCAATCACTTTTTCGAAATCACCCTCTCTTAGCTGATTTTTCAATGTGGCGCTGCTAGCTTGAATCCAAGCTGGCACCGCCACAGGTTTTTTTTATAAAATGCAGAGCGACAAATTCGGCATTAGAGCATTTAATTAGCATCTAATTAGCATTTAATTATTACATATACTGAACTCAATATTTCTCTTGTGGCGGTGCTAGCTTGATAGACGTTCGGTGGGCTCGTGTTCGAGCCGGAACTTCGTCGAAATAAAATATCAAACCAGTCGAAAGCTTTTGATATTCAGCCCAGCCATTCGTATAGTTTTCGTATAACCTAAGCCTGAAAATAACTCCGACTGATGCACTGCGTCCTTCGAGAATGATCCGAAAACCAGTCGCGTCGAAATTTCTAAAATAAAATTTTCTCTCCAACCACCACAATTTTCGTGGCTACGGATCGTCAACTGACAATGAACGTCCCACTTGATACCTGGAGGGGTGACTATAAATACTCCCACGGGTAGATTCATTCATTCTTTTTTTTTTTTGTTCTTTTTTTTGGGGTGGGGGTGCGAGCACGCGTTTGGAGGTGGATTAACGATGAGCGGCGCACCCCTAGTTCCCCTGTGCAATTCCATCAAATTTAACGTTCGGAAGAAAAGAAGCAAAAAAAATTACGTACATGTATCGACGAAATACACTGCAAAACTGGCATACTAATCTTCAGTAAAATATACTCATTATTAGTATATTTTCCTCTGATAATTATCATATTTTTCGCTAATCATGAGTGGAAATACTGAAGTTTCACCGCATGTCTACCTGAGATGTAAATATGAGCGGTGCGTAATGGGTATAGGTACAATATGTGAGCATGGAAATATCGCTTACTCATGCATACAAATTCTGTACCTTTGCACCATAAAGTTTTATCGAATTGATGTCTGCAGAAGCGATTCATCATGGCGTTGGGGGGGGATTTAGGGGAAAGGGGACGGGAATGTGGAAGAAATCCATCGTGTGCACACGCCGTGTAGCTCAGAGATTCGGTATAAACTCGGAGTCTGTATGTGGCGGGTTACGGATTTATTGAAAATGTTCGACTGAATGTATGTTTATGAAACGGAGCGCTGGGGTAAAAAAAAAACGTCGGCGCAAGAGGACCCACGTCTTACGATAACAGAGCTCAAAGATTTTCGAAGGGAATGTTGTACCGAAAGTGAATTCAGCTATACGTGTATTTCCAATAAACTGAAATCGACGACGAATCTTCGTTGCGCGAAAATTCGACCTCCGTCATTTCGTAGCTAGATGAAAAAATGGCAGCTAACGTCGTCCGTGTAATGCACGTAAAAAGGGGCTGGGGACCGACGATGTTTCTGATGAAATTCCATCCTGATTACATTACACGCTCACGACAAAATTGGAAGTAGATCACAGAGTTATTTCGTCCTTGCGTGAAAATCGATCTTCCCTCGGGTCAAATACCAGATTTAATGATCGGCGGAGTGCGCCAATGACACCACGTGTTCCGGCCACCTAATTTCTCATTCCCATCAACCCCGAAGCCGCGGCAAAATAAGAAGAAAAAACAAAAAAGATCGAAGAATGTATTTGCTCTAATCTTTCCAATCAGCGGTACATGCTATTTCGGTACATATGAAACGCCCCGCGGAACGAGGTTCAATTCAATCTGGATGACCATGTCTTTAGAAGTGTTAATGGTGCCAATGAAAACATCAGTGCGGGGTCAATTTTCTCATTAGACTTCGGGCAAGGCTCCAAATTGGAACCTGGGATCGTACGGAGACACGCATATGTCTCCTCCTTGGGTTTCTCCGTCTGTGCCTTCCTTTAAAAATACACGTATATACAGACATACTCGAGAGATTTTTTTGAGGACGTTAAAGTTCGCCGGGCCACAACAATTTAATCTTCCCAGCAATAACGAGCAATGACACGGCATACAGTTTACGAGCCATACCAAGAGAGTCTGAAGGCAAGAGGGCGTCACATAATTACGTGGTGGCTGCTGCCGCTTTCTACGCTGTTCCGTCGCGCTGCAGAGAACCAAGTTCAGGGGTTCTCAGATACTCGAGGGCGTCAGGAATGGTCGTAACGCCCGGGTACTTTGAGAGATCCGTGAAGAATAGACCAGACGATGGCTGCGCCGTCTCACCGGAACGTGTGTCTCTTCAAGATGAGTTTCGCTCGTTCTCTTCGCCGTGGCGGGTGGAACACGTTCCCCGGGATAGATGTTTCCGGCGCCAGGACTAGAACCGTCTGAAAAATTGGGAGGATATCCGGAATTTCTCGTTATGGGAACGAATTATAATATTGCCTCTGTATTACGGGCGGACGGGGTAGGGGGAGATGGGGGTTAAAGCGTGCAGGTCTTACTACACAGCTGAATTATGCCATTGCAGCAGCTGGTGATATTTTTTTTACCCTCGATATCCTCCGAAAGAGCGTTCGTCTGAAATTTACCTTCCCCAAAGGATTTTCTGACGCATTAAAAATATACTTCCATACACATTACCCCCCTCGTGATCCGAGGATATACACCGCGGCTTTCAACGACAGGATTTACGATATACTCATAATTCAACCTTTTCAAGTACCCACCTACCCCCGTGGCCTCTACCGCTTATACCGCCGCTGGTACTGGATCTGCTACTGTGCTGTTGCTGCTCCGTAGTTCAACGATCATCGATCAAACCTTTTAAAAAGTATCACTTTCCACCCCCGTTCGCGCTTAGAGTTGCGACGCGTAATCGTCTAGACTTTGAACACTCGAGCCATCTCACCGTATACCGTACGATACAGCGGTGAGCAGCTTTCTCGCTCGCGTAGGCGTCGGAGAAAAACGAAATCGGTGTAAAATAAATCCCGGGCATTGTCAATTCTGTACCGAATTGAGGTGTTTGGAATAATTTCAGGACGCTAGCCGGGCAATGTTTTAGCTCGCGTTGTCGGTAGCAGCCGCCGGTGATTCGTTTAGCTAGAAGATACCTGATCGCGCGTTCGCCTAGACCCGTCGCCCTTCTTCCTTTCCTTTTTCGTTCGTACCGGTGCTGCTGCTGCTGCTGCTGATGCCATACGAGGAGCCGCGGTGATGAAAAACGGCAAAAGCGTTCCTCAATCACGCCGCCGCACGATCTGCCGTACACCGAGTGACGAAGAAGAGGTAGGAATAAGCGGATATTATCTTTGAAAGGAGGCTAGACGGGTATTACCGGAAATGGAAGCCCGGATCGAGGTGCCACCGACAAGCGACGCGTCAACAACATAGCCTTACTTGTTCTCGATTCCCGGGTCGCCGATAGTTTGATCTACTGTTTGTGTTCTCGACGTGAATGACATCTCGCTCCTTCCACGGATCGTCGAGTAAACGGCCGTCAGAATTTCTGCTGTTTTCATATTATTCCGCTCTCCTTTACTACTCGCTGCTTCGAATCAGCGTTTTACGTGCTCCCGCAGGTTGTCTCTTTGTTGGTAGCTCTTCAGTCAATAGTCTCCTCATTTTAACTAACAGCGAACTCTCCTCGCCACTTGTACGATCGAGTCTCTGCGGAGAATGGGAACTGATTTTGTGTTACATTTGACGACCTCAACGTGCGTATCCTTGATACGGATTTGAGATAAGAGAGAGTTACCAACTCCGCGCCCGAAACAACTCGAGACCAACGACGTAGCTGTGGGTCGGATCAGCGTCCCTTTCGCGTCGAGGATCGTCGTGTTTTTGAATGGCAATCACGCGCCACGTCGCCTGAAGTTGGGTGCAATTTATTCGTGAGTCTCAGGCTTATCTACTTGTAATAATAAACGTGACTACGCGTCCCGGTTGATAAATATTTCTGATAATCTCCAACCCTCCATCTTCACTGCTTCAGAAGGAGCTTACTCAGCACCTGTGGCAAGAAGTTAGTGCACCGTTATCCGACGGTGGTAGTAACTGAAAATGAGGGGCGAATTTCCGAATGTGGTCCTCGAAGTTATTAGGATTTTTACGGTTTCCATTTTGTCCGGAGTTTCTTTTATTTCCCCGTGTCCGGGCCAAAGGAAAGCTACCGGTGATGTCGGATATTTTCTTCGAGTCGAACTTTTCCCCTCTTTGCTTCGATGCAGGTGGGAGGGATTGGGAATGGGTTAAGTCAGACCGAAGTCGACAAAGAATATTGCCGATTGGTGTTCGCTGAGGTGAGGTAAATCCATGATTGGAAGACGAGAAGCTACGAGGTTGAAATACGACGTGGATTCGATATATATCCCCGGGTTGAATGGTAGTTGCTTTCCTCGTTATTCGAAACCGTGATTTTCGATACTCTGCCATATCGTCGACGACTCAGCCGTCTGACCGGTCATCGCAGAGAACCGCTGGTGATGTCTTTCATCCCATCGTAGGCACGCGGCGTTTTCTGAAGTTCCTTCGTGGGGTCGACCGGGTGTCGAAGATCAGAAGCGACAGCCTCGGGTCGGAGTCCCGTTGGCGTGGATCCTCTGCGCCGCATCCGAGGTCCCACAGATCTAGACTTTTCTATCTGCCCGAGTCTTTGATCTAACTAAGCCTCCACCGATCGGTCGACGGTAAAGTTGACGGGGAGGTGTGATCCCGACATTATTCTACGCTTCGTTCGCTCCTTTTTCCGCATTCCGAGTTACGAAGTCCGCGAATCAATCCGCACGCTCGTCCTGTTCCAGTGTTTTTACTCAGATGATTATTATTATTATTTTTTTTTTTATCATCCGTGACGCGGTACAACGGAAGCTGTAGGGTGTATTCGAGGCGCAGGTTGGGTCGCCCCGGTCCTCCAGGTCGTTCGGGTCACTTTAGTACCGTTACAACGCTCGGAGCTCACGTTTTCTCAGAGCTGGCCGCATCTCAGTCTCGTCTCCCATATACCGTCACGTACAGCCGTAAAATATTATGTTGATGTTGCCGCGATCCTACAACCGCCGTCGCTTGGCGACTTACGATCTTGTACTCGCATGAGGACACACACGCTCGCCACGTAGTGTAGCGTACGTACACGGCCACACGTATGTACATTTAAATGTAATATCTCTCTGAATACTTGCGGACGTGAGTATTGTACCCATCCATGTAACCGCGTGACAGCTCTTCTTCATTCTCTCACGTGACATGTAGTCTCGTATCGAAACGATGTATCTATTCACCTTAGATACGACTCGTACCATCGTGAATCTACTGTTGCAATCATTAATACCTTTTAATGCTCTCCTTCCAAACCATTGAGCACCTCATCGAAATTAGATGGGCAATTTGACCGCGATGTATGATTATCCCGGTACTTTTTTTTACTCCCGATCGTTTACGCTTTGCCGGTCTATCTTCATCTCAGGTTTGTAGTTCTAGATCGTAGAATGATAACGGTATTTACCCATCTGCACTGCAGATGTGTCGGCGAATGGCCCGGTGACCGTCTTATGCACTGGGTCGCCAATCGATATGGGATTACCCCGCGATCGTAGTCGGATGCGGTTGTGTGTGGTCCAGTTCTGCTTCCCTCTTATTCTCCCGTGGCGCGGCTCATTCTGTAAAATCCACCGCAGCTATCAACCGATCGTTCTATTCCGAACAATGGGGCTCATATGTATTGCGAGGACACTGTTATCCATCCGTGCTTCGATACCGGGGATTCACGGGTAACCCTTGGGACGCGAGGTCAATCGGAATCATTTTTTTTCCAGGCAATATCGTATCTTTCTATGGCCTTCCGCTATTGATTGCTTACGAAATTACTATTTGGGAATCGTACCGCACCTGTGGCCATCAACTCGGCAATCAAGTTTTATGTTCTCAGTTTTACCGAAGTTATTTTTTTTTTTCGTTTCCCTTCTTCAGTCGCTGCTGGTGTAAAAACGGGGCAGACCCCGCGATGGTTCGAAAAGTCGACCCTTTGGAAAAATTCGAAAAACTCGAAATTGGAGGGATCATTTTTCAATACTTTGGTCTTTGGTTCACTCGATCCGTCATGTACTTCCTCTTTCCTCGGTAGGGCATAATTTGAAGGAAACATGAATCCACGTTAACCGATACAAATTTTCTTTTTTCCCCAACATCTGGCAACATCACAGCGCTCCAGCTTTTTCACGAAAGTCATAAACATTCGAACATCCTAAAAATCCTACCGGCTGTGGCGCAGCTACGGGCAGGCGCCCAAGTGCAGAGGCGTTAAATGACGAAACACCGTTCCAGCGCCAGCGCGGCCTGCCGCCGCTGCACCAGGGAGATCCGACGAGAGCTTTACAAGAGTTCGGATCGTCAATTGAACTCGGTGGGTGGGTTTTGGCGAACGAACTACGTTCCATTGGGTTCCAAGGACGTAAAATGAACGTGTATCGTGAAATACGACCGTTCCAAGAGCTGTGATCTCTTCTGGCGTGCAAAGATGCGGCTCGAGAACATGGTGGCGGAGATGTGCGACAGATCTTATCCAAATGTCATTTATTCTCGTAAAGATATATAAGCAGATCGCAAAATTTGCCAGATTCGCTTAGCGGATGTAGAAAAAGCTTGTAAAGTCGATCGAGTAGTAGCTTCGATTTTACGAAAACGTGAAAAACTTCTCCTTCGTTTTTATTCGTCAATTTATTATTCATCCGTCTAATCTTGGAGGGCAACTGTACAGCTGCATTACTCCGGTAGAGACCGTGACAGTGCAGGTTATAATGTAAACTGACACGTAATGTAAAACTGAAAAACGTGTTCAACCCACCGTGTATAATGTCCGTTGGAGTTTTGTACCGCGAGCGGGAGCGGTAGCACGGTATGGAAGTATCAAGTTTTTCGTACCCAAGAACGAAGGGACTTGAGGCACGAACGAACGCGATGGAACGCATCTGTTACGAGCGGCGGGAAACTTACTTTCGCTAGGTAAAAAATGACGGGGGTTGCTTTGCGGAGTCCGGGTGGTTCGTTGGAAGTACAGAATATAAGGTAAAAATAAGTTGAGCTATAACTCAGCCCCCTGCGAGTGATTAGAAGACTTGTGTTTTCACTCTTCGAGACTTCACCGAAGGCTGCCGGTGAGAATCTCGCAAAAAAACTGCCAACGTATTCCCGGTGCCATGAAAGTAATTCTCATCGTGCCGGTCGGCGACTACTCCAGATGCTCGTCGGTCGAGGTACCCCAGGCATCCGTCCGTCGTCCGTCGTTCGTGTGAAAGACCGCTACGCCTCACAATCAGTGTCTGATTAGCCCAGTCTCTTCTGTTTACTCGAACTTGAACCCAACGCGTCATCTTTTTTTTCTCTTTTCACTTCACTTCACTTCCATTCATATCATTCACTTCCATTTCTATTTCACGCCGGACTGACGTTAATGTGTTCATTTTATACACGTATTTCGTCTCATCCCTCTGACTTCAGGCTAACGTTTTTTCTCACCTTTATTTTTTATTTCTGTTACAGGTAAGTTCCGAATCTGAAGCGTGGACGTTTGAGAAACTATACGTTTACGAGTGAGTAAAAATATGGATTTATATTTCCGGATCAAACGAATGAATAACTCTTGACAAGTTACACTACAAGTCAGGCGACATGTCTACTACGAGCGTAATTCGGAGGTAGCGGTACCCTCGGCGGATGCTACTTTTTTACAAGTTGTTATCTTCACCTAACAATAAGAAAGTGTCTCTCATAACGCATATGCCTAAGTATACAGCTATAAGTACGTCGGCGTCTTTCTCGCGGTATCGCGTATCACAAATCCAGATCACGTCTTCCCGGTTGGGGTTGCTGCCGTTGGAGACCTTGTCGCCTGGGTCTCTGTCGGGCCCTCGTGTACCCCCGGCGGTGGTTGTGCGCGAGTAAACCTCTAACCCGAGCATTCCCCGTATCTGGGTCAGGAGGTATCGCCTTTTCATTCGAGTAACCGTTAGAGAACTCACCCCATACGTGAGCGTTACTTTTGCGACCTCCGCGCAGCCGAGTGATCAACTCTATTTGAAATTTTATCCGACTCTCGAAAGATATTTCGCTTTTAATCCGCACTAACTGCAGATTGTCTTTGCAATTGCTATACTTAGGGGTCCCGGTAACCCATTTCGGGATCGCTGCTCTTGCACCTTGGAGAGAAAATAGAAAATTGTCGCTTGTTAGTGGATTTTGGTGCATTGCGCAATGAACTGGTTGTGCCGCTGCTGCACCGCCGAACGTCGCAGTCGTATCAGGAAAAATAAAGTATACGTACATCCAGGGACAGCGCGATGTATTATTACACGTATAGTCCATTAATGGCTATTTGACGGGTCATTTCTTTCGCCAGGGTACACGCCGGTATATCTCCGAACGGACTCGTCTCCCTCGTTCTCTCTCTCCCGGACCACAGATCGACCGACGAATCTGATGAATTTTCAACATTTCTTTGGGAATTTTTTCCCCCTCCCCGTACGAGAAATAACGTCTCGTCACTGAAAAATTAAGCCTCCCATTTCACGTTTCTGACAGGCTTTCGCGAAACTCCGACACCCGGTTATTTGCTTTAAAGTAAGTCCTACGCGGTGGTAACTAGGGCGCGTTCGGTCCAGGTGCGCAACACGAAATAAGCCTGGCTTCCCAACTGTGTAAGGAAAATCCCTGTGAGCTGTAAATACGTTGTAATAGAGGCTTGAAATTGAAGCATTTGCTTAATTATTTTAATACCGGGACTGTGCGCCGTTCGCATTCATCTCGACGGGTTCCGCGAGCGATTCTCAACCTGGGCGTCCGTTGGAGGGTACGTTCGTACGAAGCGAGTCAATTCGCATCCAACGGCCACCTCCGACATGGAATTATTAAAACGGCTGGTCGTTTTTTTTTTTTGTTTTTTTCTTCTTTTTTAAGAACCTTATTCTCCGCACTCCAAATCCATAAGATCCACAGGGTCGCCAGTCTGTGTGTTCCTTTTTGTTCCCATTTTTATTTAATAAAGAACTTGCGACGGTGTCTTGTACGAAGACAATAATTGTACCATCGAACGACACCGAGGCAAAAATCGGCCTGTGGAAAAAGTGTTGTTTCGGAAACAACGCGGTTTATTTTTTGTCGTTTCGAAAAGGGTGGCAATTCCTTTTCGCGGAGGCTAATTGTAGTATATTCTGCAGATAACGTTTCCCTAAGTGCTCGCAGAGTTCTGTAAGCGGGTTCGGTGTATATAGTCCTGTAGCACAAACGCTGCGATCGAGAGTTTTTTCCGCGTGGCTATTTACAACGGGTGTACTTCCAGTGGGATACAACTTCCTACAACACCTGCTTCTTGTGTAGCTACATAATCTAACGTTGTTGGGGGTTCAGACTACCAACTGGCTGACAAACGACCTAATAACTCAGCGCATCTTTGGAAACTATTGCGAAACACTAAAACCGCGCGACTATATACATATGGGATGACTACCGATCTACCTTGTACATAAAGACAGAGAGAGGGAGAGAGAGAGAGAGAGAGATGTGTATACCTTTATAGTTTGCAATGGTCGGTATGGTGAGCAAATATCCCACCGTTTGCGGACTACACCTATAGAGGACCCCGGATCGTTGCGTGGCACTTCCTGCTGCCGATCCTAAATATACAGTAACCGGAGACCGCAGAGTCTTCCCGTATACAAAGACGCGAGAGATTCGTTCAAGGATTCGCCCGCCGTATACTTATACCGCCTAGGACAATGTACGACAGCCCCCGGAATACACGCGTACGCGCGAGCTGGTATACATATACCTGTAACCAAGCGAACCGGACGTTGATCCTTCGGAATTCTTTTTTATCCTCTCTCCATTTTGGGAATTCTCAGCTCGCCGATTCACGCGGGGGAGGATTAGCCCCGATGGCCAAGGTGGCAGGAGTAAGCCCTCCCGGCCATGATACGGGATTATGCTCGGTTGAAATATCGCCTCGGACTCCGCCGTCACCGTTCCTTACACTCCTTTGGTATCACTGAATTTCTCAACGCGCATTCGAGCCTGCGGTAACCCCCTCGCATATACAGTCCTGTTTTTCGTTAACTGAAACCTGATCCACATACTCCAGTTCCTCGTACTCGCATTCCGTTGACGCTGATCTCAAAGGGCCCGGTCGCCGGCTCTCGAGACGCCCCTTTTGAAATCAATTCAAACTCCGACTTGACCCACCACCACCCTATCCCCTACCTACTACGTTTCACAGTCGCGATACATTCCTTCTGAATTCTGACACCCCGATTGTTTTTTTTTTTTGTATCACGAACATCGCGTTATCGTCGTTATTCTGTTTCTGAGGTGCGGTTTTCTTTTTCTCTCCTTCAAACGTTTCTTCTCCACCGATTTTCTATGTCTAATGAAAAATTCGGATGATCGTTGATTCGCGCAGTTGTGTGAGTGTAATTGCAAAGGGTAGTATGGTGATGTTGTCGTCGACCCTCGGTTTTTTTTTTGCGAACGTACGTACGTCCATTGAATGCCACGTTCGCTACGTATCAACGCCAAAAGCCCTCGGGGATTCTGTAGGGCATGAGACTTTGGGGGGAATTACAGAAATGGCGATAAAGGGAATGGAGGAGAAGGAGGGGGCAAGGTGTCTAGCCGACAGCTCCGGTATTGTGCCGGTACCGGCTTATGTGTAACGTGATATCTCACCGGCCGACCACACCGGCGTGATCTACTCCACTCCGGCTCGCATAAGCCGTGTACATGACGTCGAACCCACCAGTCCCGCTGTCGCTGGCTCGCGGGAAGAAGCGCAAGAGCGAAAACACGTCTGAGAACTTCTCCAGCTCTTACGCTTCTTTGGGGCTCCGATTTGCTACGTTCAGTCTCCCTTCTTTGCGCTAGAAAATGGAAGTTAATTATGAAAACTACTCAGAACCCATCAAGTTTCACCCATCCCATACGCTGACCATTTTAGATTGCATTCTCGATGCCGTACATCAGCAGCGGTGAATCAAAGTTATTTTAAGAGCCCGTTGTTAAGCTATGCAGAGAAAAGAAAGAAAGAAAGAAAGAAAAAAAAAAAGAAACCACACATCACTAGATGTGCCGGTAGTTAAAATAGCTTGAGAAAATTAACGGTTCGGTAGACAACTGAATGAAAATGTTTCGTTTGAATTTCTCTGAGGAATCTGCAGTCGCTAGAAAATGAAACGAAGCGAGCGACGGAACTGCGGTGACGTTAATCCATATACGGCAATATTCGTGGCGATCGTTCGAAAAGTGACACGCGTGTGTCGTAGGTCCGGGCGCCGTGGATCGCAGTTGTCGAAGAGATTTTCTGAGAACCGAAATGTGGTTGTGTGGACTTCGGGATCGACTTAATCCCCGACTGACGTCGCTGTACTTACGCGGACGCTTCCAAGAACGTCCGTACCGTCGATCCAGCGATCCGCGAACCCGAATAAGCCCGGCGCTGATCGAGGTGACGTGAACCGGGATTTTTTGAGGCATTCGTCACGACGCGTGACGTTGAATGTAACATTGAGGCGTGAAAATAAATCCCGAATCTCGTGGCTGGATTAAATTTCGTTTTTATACAGATGTACGGCGACGCGTATTCTTCTCCGTAAGAATCTAAATCCTGGGTAAACTGTGGGGCATCGAAGCCAGCCGCCGGGAACACGGAGGCGGGCAACGCGGGGGATTCTTCGGTCGACCCAATCGAGCGGCAGTGATCGCCTGGCAAACTTCTGCGACCGCGCGCGTCTTCGAGGTGCGAGGTCGTCCGGGTTCTTTGGAAATTACGAGCAAACTTCTCCCGCTGCCTTTACTCGCGCCTAGGTAAAGTCCCATCTCAAATATTATTTCGCTCGAGAACTGCTCGCTCGTCGCTCAGATTTTAATCAAGTATACCCGCTGCCCCTGAACGGGAGCACGGGAGCACGGGAGTACGGGAGCAGCGGCAGCTCCTTAGATTCGCCAAAGGAGAAAAATACCGGGGAACTTATACACCGACCACCTACTACACTACCGTGGCAAGCTTCATCTGCTTTCAACGCTTTTATTATTGCTCCTCCTTTCTTTTTCTAACTTCATTTCCTACCCTACTTTTTTGCTGTCGCCGAGCAGAGAAGCTTCTCAATTTTACATATAATACCGACTTTACGTAAACTCTCAGATTTCCCTCGTTTCATAAATATAACGCGTGAAGATCAACCCGGTAGATTCACCTTAATTTCTTACATATATATAACACGTTTTAAAACAGCTAAAGTCGCGCTAGATTCGAGCCTAATTTACGGAGTGACGATAAAAATTACACCCACACTCGATGGACGCCTACGATCTGCGGAGGTGTATTATATTCCTCGAGCAGACGTCGTCTCTTCGCGTCGAGTGTGGATTTGCTCGTTTTATTTTTTCTAACTTTTTCTCTCTATCTCTCTCTTTCTTACGCCCGGTAATTTGTTTTTTATCGTGCGTCTGCCATCGGGAAAAGTTTTGCGCTCGGCCTTGCTTCTTCTGCTTCATGCTCCTGAATTTTATTAAGATCTTTCCGGATAAGACTGCTGCCAACTTTTATATACTCTACTAGGTGTTTACGACCGCTCGCGATTGCTCCTCGACCGTTGACTTTATTACCCGCACCCCGGGTATAAGGTTGGTACACCCTAAGTACTCCTAAGTTTCGTTTATATCTACCTTATATCATTATCGTGATATAACGCGTCCCCCGAGGACCCGTCGCTCCCCGTAGTCCACTCCGACGAACAAACCCCCCCCCCCCCTCCCCCGTCTTACACGTTGCACTGTACGATAATTCTAGCACCAGCCAAACGTCGTGTGTACTCACTTCGTGGTTTTTAATTTGAAAAGAATTTTGGTGTTTAAGGTACGACTCTTTTTTATATACCGGACAAAAGTCGATTCGAGGTTACCTCATCGGTCTAATGCCCCCAGATTTATAACCCGCCAACTCAAGTTGTCGTTTGGAATGAGTAATGAGATATTTGTTCGCATGCAACGCTCTCGAGATTGAAACTCGCGATAGGCGGTAAAAACAGTCGCGTCGTCGTGTTGGCCAAACTCGTGACTATACCGTCTAGTGTTGGGGGGGGTTGGTCGGTAGCCGCTACTTGCTCGCCGTTCCATCCGTGTAAACCACCCGCCGGGTAGTTTGTATGAAAACAATGTCGCTTGGGCCGCACTCGCCCCTAAAATCATCCCCCAGTGGCGACCGTGACTGAAGGTATTTCTCTTTCAGAATATTAACGCACCTTGGTTTCCGCCGGTAGGTCTGCCAACCCTTCGCCTATCCGCCACCTACCTATTTCCATCCCTATACCTTTTTTCCTTTCTTTCTCCGGCTCTGCAGGCAGTCGTGGAAGAATTTTAACCAGTGGCAAATTTAATTATGTATGAACCCCCGCGTGCCCATACTGCCATTTTTACTTCTCTCTCTTTTTTTCTCCTTTTTCTGTGTTTCTTTCTCTCCGGTTTCGTTCCATTCTTTTATTCCCTATTTTCCTCACATGCTTGTGCCCGCCTCGGCAAGGACTTTACTTCGGCCGTCGCGCCTTCCTGAAATACGTAAGGACTTTATTTAATATGGAGCGAATTATGAATAAAAGATCCGACTCCTCTCATCCGAGGGTCCTACGCCTTCGACCGGCGCTATGCCGCTACCGGTGGTGTGGCCGATGTTGCCGAACCATTCATGAATCGTTGATCTAGCCCTTCGTCTTTATAATTTTCTTCGGTGAAAAAAAAAGCTATCCTTGGGTGAGTGACACGTAAAACTGGCCGGCTGGTGGAAACCAATCGGGGCAGATGCTCGCGCATCGCATCATCATCATCCCTCGTGATGCGACACAGTGTTGTTGGTGCCGGAGTTCCTTGTTACGAGGGTATAATGGTTGAATTTCGGTAAAAAGGTGGAAAATGAATCCCGCGTTTGGTGAGTAGTGAATAAACGGTAGGGTCAAAAGAGTAACGATTTTTCGGTGGGCAAAAGAATGCGAATGGCCGCGTAAATACACGGCATTACGACAAATGTTCGCCATTATTCCCTCGTCAGCCGCATGAATAAATAATAATGCACCGGCCAATGTGACCCGTACGGGGAGGCCTTTTCTTCTCTTCTCCTTCCTTTTCCCTCCTTCTATCCGGCTTCATTCTTTTTTTTTTTCTTTCACTCGGAACGAACACCCCCGCGGAAGCAAAAATATAAATATTTCTATTGAACCCTCTTTAAAACGAGCCAAGCTCCCCTTTTGCTTTCATTTATATCCTCATCTCACGCCATCAATGCCGTTTTCTCTGACTAGGGATCTCTCAACGTTAACCACCTCCCACAACTTCTCCCCTTCCTCTTTACTCTCTCTATTTTGTCTAACGCCGTCGGTATAGTATACTTCGGTTATATACCTGATCGCTTCGAGTACCAATACCTTCCGACCGTAAAGGGTTGTCGGGTTGGCATACGAGTGAAGATCGAGGCGTGTCAGGAACAACAAACTCCTAAGTAGGTTTGAATATTCCCTTTCCGATGAAATCCTTCTTACTTACGGGTACCCTTGCCACTCCCGCTTCATTGTGTATTTCGCAGTCTAGAGTAGGACTTGGATGGATGGGTACCCTTGATTCTCTTCGCGTCGTTAGAGCATACCGGGTGTATAGTTCCCAGTTAGTGATCAATGATCGCTGATCATCCCTTGTTGAAAACGCCGCAGATTCCAATCAATATGCCAAGCCGAATGGATGTTTCATTTTACATCTCGGTGTTGGTTTTGAATGCAGCTGAATATTTTTATTTCCCGGAAAAAATTTTAAAATCGCTAATTTGAATACGTATATTCCGCGTATACCCGTGTATACCGACACATCCGCATCATCACCGAGACCGAAAACATTTCATCGATCCCAACCGAGTGTTATCTTTCCACCGGTATTCCAGAAAAGCGCTATACAGGAATTATGGACACGGATTAACCAAAGTGATGTTGGCACACCTGCCTTCCAACGTTTTTGTTTGCACGATGCATACAAGCGCGTACATGTATGTAGCCGATTCATACCGGCGCGACGCACAACAGGGTGGTATGTGGGAATCCCCGAGTGAGCTGCGCTTTTAAAATAATATTTTACACGGATTATTGACAACGAAGGGGAGCTACCGAAGCCTGCAACGGTAGCAACCGGCACCGTTGTATCTCTACCCCATTTACGTTCCAATTACTGTTTCAACGTACGCGGGACCCGCGCTTTTTCCCGATGGTCAAAAAAAAAAAGCCGTACGTAACCTAACCTACGGTATTTTTCTACGATGAGAAAATTTGACGAGGAATTCCGTGATAAATTTTTCAATGGTTTCGCGAAATAAAATAACGGCCACAAATGATCAGGTGGATTTCACGAAGCGTTAAATCTCTTCGATGCTCGGGACGTACGTATGTCGTCTAACCGAAAATATAATGTTACGGTATTCCCTATGATTTCTCGCCGTGTTTCGATGTTCAGATAAATTTTCCCGGATGAAACTTCCCCCCCCCCCCCCCCCCCCCCCCCCCCCGTATGGTTTCGGTAATCAGGCGTGGGCTCGTATCCGTCTTATCCGGCATTTCGGGTATTCCTCAGGGAATGTACTA